>NC_056743.1:456452159-456752159 GCF_019279795.1 Protopterus annectens
TGTGTTATTACTGCATGCAGCTGTCAGGTGTGCCTGACTCTGCACCTGTCTCAGCATTCTGACTTGAAGTATGTGCTTTGGAATGCTCAGTCACAAGAAAAGGTTAGCGCTTTTATTTTATGCCTGTACTAAAGTGAAAAAAATGCTAGCCGCCAATTATACATAATGGATTTCAGAGTACAGACCTCAGTTTTGCAAACACTTTCAGCAGGAGTTGGTTTTATAAACAGTTAAGAGTTTACACTTTTGGTTTATTAGCATGCACCCCTTATGAGCGTATTAAATATCCCAAGGCACACAACACTAGGATTTATCTTTTATAGAAGCCAGTCTTGTACCGAAAGTTATCCATAAAATAATATAAAATTCAGGATAGCTGCTGATAGCAATCACTTTGCATAAACTGTGACTGCATCTTAGCTTTTATGGAATGCAGAAAAAAAAACATACACACACTATCCAAAATGCTCTGAATGCTATGTTTACAAGCTGACCTACGAGTTACTATTGTACTCTCTCTTGGTTATTCTCTCTCCAAAGTTAGTGGAGTAAAAAAACATGCTGTTTCACAAACATATTTAAAGCAGTTGTTATGCAGCTGAGAGCATAGTAGTTTTAAGAGACAGAAATAACACGTATAGTTCTGTCTAATCCTTAAGACAGATTTATTTATTTGTTGCCTGACAAATCAGCATGAAATATACAATTTAGCTCAGGTTTCCTCCCTGTACCTGAAGTATTTTGTTCACTTTATAGCAGTACAATTGATTACTGCTAGAATAATTAAGTTTACATAAACAGAAAATGGTGATGCTGATGTTGAGGACTAGGGCAAGAAGATAATAGAAAAGTATTTTTTCTTTCACGCATCTGATTTTACTAATAAATAAAACAGCCAACTGTGGATAGGTTCTGTGTTGCAAACACCCAAATAAACATCATTTCCTGACGTACACAGTACATCTTAAGGGTTAAGATTTGTGTTATAGATATGGATTTGATAACTCAGAGTGTTAATGAACACACTAATATAGTTAAATATTTTGTCTGAGCCTGAAATTCTTAGCCACCCTGACAACAGAAAGTTTTCTTAGATGATTATATATTGCTAACCCAAAGTAAATTAAGGGGTTCTCTCCCCTCAGTTTGCACTGCATAATGGTGCCGTAAAATCATTCTGGACATATTTTGCAAGCTACTGTTCTTCCACTTTTTATGAAAATACATGTGGACATCTTAGAATTTGGAGTGCCAGCCCGGTATATCATAAAAAGAACGCTTTTCGTAGAATTTCACATTTTAAACGAAGTCATATACTTAGCAGGACTTTTTTTTACTTTGTTATTCTTAAATATATTACTTGCTTCTTTGGTAATTTGTACTAAAGATTCTGTGTTTGGGATCTGCTTTTATTCTGCATGATAATACTGTGTTGGAATCACAAATGATCAAAAATCAAATTTTATGAAAGCACTATTGCTCCTGGAATTTCAGGTCATGACAAAGGAATTTCATTGTTATAAACATACATCAGAGGATTTGTTTATCGTGATTGTATTCCTTTTCTTCATTTGAAAATGATCATAGATGGATTACTGTTGAAGTAAACATCTAAAATATGTGCAAGATGAAACAATAATATCCACCTCAGAGGTAAGAGCACAAGGAAAACAACTTACAGTAAATGAGTAATACATGCAAGAGAAGTAACCAGATGATGTAAACATGAACACACACAGTGATTTTCTGATCAGGATTTGGTGTTCTGGGGTTGGTACTTTTACTCAGTGATTGCTTCAGATCTGAGAATTTTGTTTGCAGCATTTAACTATTTTGAAGAGATCATGCTCTGGCCAGAACGTACAGACAATTTTTAGTCCTGTGTACATTTTATTTTTATTTTATTTATTTATCCTTTGTTGACTGGGTTAGTTCCACTAGGCTTGTAGCCAGAAAATGGAGGAGATGTTTCTTTGGGGCAAAATCCTGGAGAAAAACAAAAGGAAGGTGCAGAGACAATAGTGGTGAGATGGAAAAGAAAACATTTGCAGAAAAGGTAAAAGAAGGCAAAACTGGAGTAGCAGAAAAGGATGCAGAAGAAAATGAAAAACAGAAGTATGTGGTAAGGATTCAAAGTAAAGAAGACCAAGAAATGGACGGATATGAAGTGTGGGGCAATTTAATAGCTCCTTTATGTGTAAAATCACATGAGGTAAGAGTCTTATTAACAAGACAGTGTAAGAAACTTCTCTGTGTGGAAGATTTTCAGTCCATATATTTCTAGTTAATCACTGTATATTAATCAAATCAGACAATAGTAGCAGAAGTAGCGAACTTAAACTCGTCTTAAATCAAAACAAAACAAAAAATAATAATAGAAAATATATAATTACACAGCATTACTAAGTATTTGAAAGTAATCCAAGCAAGGCAGGCAGTCTGTTTCCAGTCGAAAATCCTTTATTAAGTCTTATTAACAAGGAGACATTTTGTGACATTATATTTGAGAGTGTTTTTTCAATGGAAAATTTTCTTGGAGAATATGAAGAAAGACTGTTACCTTTTATGTGATAAAAGCATTTAACATGGAAACAAGAAAGATTACTGTACAATTTCAAATGGAGGTAGAAAGAGAGACTTTGAAAGGATATTTGAAGGCTTTAGGTAACGAAATACTTGACATTGCAAAGGTTTATGACAAAAGGGGTTTAGGGACTGGTGGATGGGATTGTAATATTGTGTTAAAAATCAAAAGAGAAAAAATGTACAATACCAAGCATGATAAATGTGGAGGGGAATAGGGATGTTGTAAAATACTGGGAACAACGCAAAACATGGTTTTTTTTTTAGAAAAGAGAGGCATATAAGTACCTGTGACAAAATAAATTGTTATATTTCTGGGGAAATGGGACATGATGCAAAAAATGTTAATTGAAATGTTATAATTTGGACATATATGGATGGATTGTAAAAATGAAAATAACAGTAAGGAAAAAGAAAGAGAAGAAAATGAACAAAGAAAAGGAATTCTAGAAGTAGAAATGCAAGAGAATTTGAATGAGAAATAAAAATGACAAAAGGTTCTGAAATTAGTGATGAAGACATACATTGAGAGGTAGTAAAAGGGGGAAAAGAATTCTGTTGGTAAAAGGGTAAAAAACTGAAAAAATGTAAAGGGATAAGTACAAAAGAAAAAAAAAGAAAGGAAATGTATGAAAAAGAATATATACAGCTAAAGACTAGTATAATGGTTAGTGTTTGACTCACACACACAAGGTTCAGTCTTTGATTCACATCTTTGGGAAGGGAATTGGTTAGGCTTAGAATAGCCTGTTAAGAAAACTAGCCCTGTAATTAGCTATGGATTTATGAAACCATGAATCAAATGGAAAAATGACATTTTAGACTGCTTTCTGTAAATATGAATAGTATTAAAAATATAATAAGAATATGAATGTTAGAGTGGTGTAATGCATGTGATGCAGATGTAATTTATATTAGAAGACAATATTTTAACAAATGAAAGATTACAAACAGAGAAAAGAAACTATGGGGAGGAGAGATGATCTGGAATTTGGGAAATGAGACATGTTTTGGAATAGCTATATTTTGTAGAAATACAGTAAAGATATTAAATGTAACTTTAGGAAAAATGGGAAGATTAACTATTGTAGATTTAACATGGAAAGAACAAGTCTACAGAACTATAACAGTTATACTAACTGTAAAGAAGGGTAAAGCTTATTTCATCAGATTTTAGACTATGTAGTGATATTATAACAGGAGACTTTAACTGTGATTAAGAGGAAGTGTTAAAAGAAAGGAAATGGCATATGAAATGAGTTAGAAGTTATAAGATGTGGGAAGTTAAAACTCGGGGACAAAAATTCATGGACTTACAAATGGTGTATGCATAGAACTGAAATTGATTATTTTATAGTATCATGAGGTTTAGTTATAGGAGAAGTTGAAACTGGATTTTCTGATCATCTTGCAATATGGCTAGGGATAAAAGAAAACAAGGAATACATCAAAATAGGTATGGGAATAAAAACTGAATGATAAATGAAAAAGCATGGAGTGAAGTAGGAAAGAGATTAGTAATGCAGTCGTGGAAAGACATTTATTATATATTTATATAACCTGGGTTTGAATGGTGGGTGATATTTACGGAGAAATATAAAAATTGTTTTTTTTTACAGTGACGATGTGAGAAAAGTAGAGAGAGAAAAATATAAAAGAACATATAACAAAGCATCGGAAGATTTAGAACATGATAGAAAGTACATTGACAAAGAAAATAATTACATGAAAGAAATCAAGAAAAAATACAAGAGAATTGTTATATAAGCCAAATATATTTTTACAAGGAAAAAGAAGTATCAAGTTAATTAAGCAGATCGGTAAAGGAAGATGGCGGTGTAATATGGAAAATAAAAATGTAAAAGGAGAAAGAATTCAGGAAAAGATTATGAATAGTGTAGTACAATATAGACGAAATCTTTAAAGAAAAAAGGAGGTACTGAAAAAATGTGGAAAGTAAAACAGCTGATGAAAAAAGAAATTTCTTTAAATGAGCTAGATAAATTATTAGGGCAAGTAAATATATATTCGGCTATAGGCCCAGATAAAGTATGAAATGTACAAAAATTTAAAGGACTAGCAAAATTGTTTTTAAAGATTTTAATTGAATAGTTAAATGAAGGTTTTATATATAAAGAATTATGTAGCGGGATACTTAAATTCATATAGAAGAAGGAATATCGAAGAGAATTAGAAAAACTGGAGACCAATAATATTGAATAATTATTATATCTTTTTGAAAATAATACAAAAGAGATTTGAAACTAAAATGGGAAATATTATGGAAGATAGCATATATAGTATAAAGGGGAAAGGTTAAGAATTATTAGTGATAGAGAAATTGTGGATGATATGAACAGAAAAGAAGTGAAAATCATGATAGGACCTTAATAAGGTATTTGATTCAATTGGACATAAAATCTTATGTGTAATAATAAAAGAATAAAATATAAGTGAGAAGGTTAAGAAATTATGTATGTCAGTGTATAGTAATAATAAAGTAAAAATACTTGTAAATGCCTGGTTATGCCAAGAGGTACAAATGAAGAGTGGTCTAAGACAGGGATATCCAATGAGTTGTATACATTTAGCATTAGGTATGAATGTGATAGTATGTAAAATAAATTCCGAAATGAAGGAGGTGGGGTACATAACACCTGAAGGGTTAAGAATTCCAGTTATGTTAACCTATGCAGATAATAGGGTCTATATCACATAGTCGAAGTGCCGTAACTTTGACTGACATATGTTCGAACACTTATGTCCAAAGTTACAGAACTTCGACTACCTATAAAAAAATTGAAAACACAACAGACAAATAAAAAACATTGTTGTATGCAGGGGGAAATCCCCCCTGCACCTCCAACACCCCCTGCTACTTAAATATACCAACTCCGAGATCGCACCACATTGAAGTGAATGGAAACCTCTGCTTATGGAGATTTCCATTCACACACTCAAACATTTACATTTTCGAACATATGGTCTCAACCATATGTTGTTCGAAATTGTAAATGTTTGACTACGTGATAGGAACCCCAGATAATATTATAATAATTGCAAAATAAAATGGATAAAAGAAGTAATAATTTGCACAAATGAGCATTTAGAGATGAATTTAAATAAAGAGAAAAGTAAATGTTTAGGTGATGTAGTAAAGATCAGGGGTATATATTTTACAATGAATGATTTTAATTTCTGTGTTAGGTATAAAATTTGGGAATAAAGATGCAAGTAGAATTCAATGGAAAAAAGAAATAAAGCATACATGACTTTCTAGAGAACATATAAATTATCATTCAGAAAAAAATGGTTATTTGATAAATTCAGTTCTGTGGGAAAAATAGCATACTTAGCAAGTGTATTTATGTTGCCAGCGGTATTTAAAAGGAATCACTTCAGATTTTATATTGGATTCTAGATTAAACCCAGTAAAAAAGAGGAGTTTTGCATGTAAATAATGAAGAAGGGGGGGTTAGGGTTAATTAACCCAGTGGTATAGACTGCTTCATTAAATTTGTACAAAGTGTTAAATTAGATAAATTAAAAAGATGAGAGATTAGTAGTAAAACTGTATAAGTATGATAAATTTGGGGGTATGGCAAAAAGAGTAAATCTAGAAAAAGAATAAAGAAATAAAATGTTACCAAAAAAAAAAAATATTTTTGTGGAAAGAGTTGATGATATGGAAAAAGAAAAATATGGTATAAAAATGTATTGATAAAATGTGTCTTTATCATAACATCAACAGCTTAGATTGTCAAATCCTAAAACATCGACACCTAAGCGTCGAAAGCTAACAGTAGCGAATGGCCATATCATCAAATTCTTTCCTCGGGAAAGAATTTGGGTGGCCATCCATAAATAAAATAAAGAATAGATAAAAACTTATTTTATGTTATATGGTTTATATGAAATGAAAGAATAAATGAAATTATGTTTAATGGTAAATGGATTTTAGCAACAATATTAAATAAAATCAGATGGTTATGGAAAAGTGAACGGGTTGTAATAAGGATATAAATTTAGCATGATTGCATCGGAAATTATGAATATGTGGTTGTACACATGTAAATATTTGTAAATATGCAGATATTTTGTAAATAAGAGTTATTCTTGTATTTAAATAAAGGATCCCTACTCTTTACAGGTGCTGTGGGATTGTTTGTGTCCATGTAAAGTACTAGTAACTCAAGCAGATGGGAGCCTCAGTTTAATTTCTCATCTGAAGGACAGTACATTCAGGAGTACAGCTTATGCTGCATGCAGTGTCATCAATAAAACTACCTGGTGTGGGAACAGAACCCACAGCCTTTTGCACCAAAGGTGAGTGTGCTTACCTATTACACCACTGACACTATGTACTTGCCTTCATGCTCCATTGTTTTGAGGCATACAGTTGAACTCAGGAGGATTGCATGCTACAATAAAATACACTAGAATGGCTTTGTTTTTCTGTTGTTTACATTTTAATAACATGTAACAGTTAAGAGAAGGCAAAATGTTGACCAATTTATTTTCTGTTAATCAGGCATTCGCTTTCCCTAGTCTCTGGCTTGCTTTCACTAATGTAGTCAAGAAAAGTAAATAACAAGCACCATTCACTTCTGTGAGGTTGCTACCATTGTGCTTTTGGTTTTTGTTTAACACTTAAGGAACACACATATCAACTTGGAAATATTTAGGATAGGCTAGAGTGCTTGCCAAGTTGTGCGAATAATGTTTTCTCACAATGACTAAATGTAAAAGATTCAAAACCGCAAAAAAGAATAATGTAAACATGACCTTCTGAAATTGTCCAGTTGATCTTTTATACCAAAGTTTCTTAAAAATATATACACATGTATCTATACTTGGTTAATTTCCATAGACAGCAAAGAGTTGAACCACCACTACTGTATGTGTGTTTTATGACACATCCCATTTTCTTGAGGTCCTGGGGACCATAGATTGCCCCCCCCCATTGCCATCAAGGTCCCACCTGCTACATATGATGTCTAGTAAGCAAACCTGAAGGGCTTCCACCCCATTAACTGCCTGATGGAGTGTAGTACACAGAGTATTATATAAAATGTGCATGTTCACTATCCAGGCAGTCCCAGATGATCTTATCTGTCACTTGTGCAGTACTTAATAATGTTTTGTGTAGGGTGATTTTCTACAGCGTCATCTAGTTGATAGGCTCACACCTTACCAGGTACAGAGTCCTCAATTTTCTGTTCCCCTAGACATTGGAGGCAGACGACTCAGAGTGGTGTCCACTGTTGTATGTGTTGCAGGTGATGCTGAATATACCTTAGAACCACGTCTGATGACCTCCATCAAAAGCCCACTGACCATGAAGGAGCCAGCCATGGAAAATCATCAGACAGTGCTGGTCACACCTGCAGTAACTTATTGACTGTCTGTGCCACGTTATACAATATGGTATCACATTAGCATGTTTATTCGGAAAACATCTCAATACTGCCAAATAGACCTCTTACAGCAGCAGGGGAGGAGTTAGTTTAGGAGCCATCAGATGAACTGTCTACAGTAGTATCCCATGTAAGGCAGAGGTGGATGGGAGTAAAGCACACCCAGGCAAACTGAAGAATACCTCATCCATAGGCCTGACAATATACTCTGCTACCTAATTAACAGTACTAAACAAGCACTGGTGGGAACAAGTCCACAAGTGCTTCAACCTGTCCCTAGCAAATGGCTTTATCTCACCATTTGTGGTACACAGTTATTGTGAAGAAAATTGTAGCATTTGATAAGCAGCACCAGATCTAGCTGAAACCACAGATAATATACAACTTCAAAATAAAAAAGTTTGTAAGAGACTTGAGCACTTTGGAAGACTATTCCTTTTCATTTGAATATCACATCAGAAGAGCAGCTGGGAAATCCTTTTATAGGTTCATAGGTAGGTACTAGGCTATCTGCCCGAAGGCATTTATAAGCCTAGCCAGAATGTGTTGGCTTTTGCCACCTCCTTAGATTAGTTCCCTTGTGCCTCTGTCCAGCAGAGCCACTGAAGTGATCCCCAGGGTAAACTTTCTGTTTCCCATCCACTCGTCAAGGTTTCTCTTGAAGAGAGTTAGTGAGGAGCTCTGCCTAATGTAGATTGGAATCTTGTTCCAAAGCATGCAAAGTCTCTGGGACAGGAATCTATCCCTCCAGCACGTCCTATTTATTGTTGTGGTGAGGTTTAGATCCCTAGAGCGTGTGACTCGAGGGGGTAACATTTTCTTTAGGTGGAACATGTCCATCAATTCTGGGTTGGACATGGCCTTGTATGTCAGCAGAGATCACCTCTCAGTAGGCGGTATGCAACCGAGTACAGCTGGAGTTTCTTCCGTCGAGCTGTTTGAGGTCAGTGATCCTCTTGGTGAGGTATGTTTGTGGTCTTTCCAGCTGTTGCAGGTGTCTTGTAAGGTACATCCCAAATGGGGCGTTGTACTCTATGATGGGTCAGATGAGTACTGAGTAAAGGGGCACAATTTATTTTATTTTACATTTGTTGACTGGGCTAGTCCAGCTGGATATATGTCCATTTTCAGTAAAGGCCCAGGGAGAAAAGCTCCACAAACAACAACAAAATAGGACAAGACAATGATATTTACAGTAGACATTGGTACATTACAAAGCTTTATAACATAATACATATCTAGGATTTTATATTCTGTATTCCAATAGGGAAAAAACCTGATGTAAAATAAACCTAGATACAACAGTAGTTTGAATTAATAATGCAAATTATATCTAAGAGATGCTATAGATTCTAAAGTCACACAAAAATATCAAAAGAAAAGCACTAGTGTTAAGTGGATAGAGTATTCAAAAGCAAAATACAAGGATACAATTATAATGTTCAGTCTCACAAGAGTTGTGGTCTTATATGAAAATGGTTAGTCATTCAATTGTATACATATTTACATGAGGAAAAATCCTCAGAATGGTCAAGCACACTATTATCGGCGAGATAATAACACAAGATAATGTTCATAAGAGTCTAGGAATCAAGGGAGTCTAGAAAAGGGTATGGTGGTTAGTCTGGGTTATCACAGGGGCATAGCCAGTGTGATTTGAGGTAGGGTTTGAGCTGACCTCTTTTGATCTGGATGTAAACCCTTTTGTGATTAGGTGGGCCACATAGAAGGATTTTCTAACCACTTTGGCAATGTGACTGTCAAAGGAGAGATTACTATCTACTTGTGTCCCCAGATCCCTTATTACGTTTTCCGTATTTAGGGGACTACCACCTCTGTGGTAGTTCATGTACTTTGTTTTTTCCAAACGGGATGACTATGCACTTTTTGGCATTTAGCTTGAGGCCATGATTTTGACACCAGGTAGCCGTCTCAGTGAGACCCTTTTGGAGGATGTCTGTGTCAACTATAGCCCCTAGTTTCCAGTCATCTGCGAACTTGGTCAGCCATAGTCCTCCTGCGCTTGCCCATGCCTCTGAGTGCATTTCGTCCATATTAAAAGAAGTCCTGACCTCCCTGTACTCATTGATTAGACCCATAATTGCGTATAACGCCCGCTTTACTAAGCATATCAAACAACTGGAAGGATCTCAGAGGTTTGTAATTAAAAAGATCAGCAGTATAAAGATATGAACTACAAAGAAAGATCGGACACTTTCTCTATATACTCTGTTTCGTAAAGACTCCTTAGGGGTGCCGTGTGGCTTACATATAAGGCTGTAAGGGATCCAGAAGTCCAAGAGTTGTTCTACTTAAATACATCAAGCAGTCCAGGTCACACTAGGGCCAGAATATACTCCAACAAATAAATAAGACATAGAGGAGGGATACATTTGTCATGCAGTACCTACCCCCTTTTCTGGAACAAACTTCCTTTCCAGATAAAGCAGTATGACACATTGTCTGCTTTAAAAAGATTGATGAGTGTCCATAAATTTACCCCTGGCATGACTGGCCTGGCCTGGCCCTCCTTGAAAAGAGAGGCAAGGCCTAAGGATCGATACTGGCAAAGGCAGAGATGGCATCATGGTTCACTTGCCTTGTAACTCCTATGACTAACCATGCTGTGTACATAAGACATTACATTACTCACACAGGCCAGATGGGTGGCAGGGCACAGTCATTATCATGTACAGAGGTCATGTAGAGCACATTGACAGGTGATGGCAGCACTACCATAGGTGTGAGGGTTACAAGAGGCAGATGTGGTGGCCTTGAAGGCTGATTGCAGATTGCAGTTGTCATCCTTCAGTGTCAGGGTGGAGCTATCATGTTGTGAACATTGGATGAGTTAATGTGGAGTCCTGCAGTGCCGGAGCAGGATGCCTCTTCACATGGGATAGTGTAGCTCTTCAGCAAAATATATAGGAACCCTACTGTGCTCTGCACAACCCCAAGGATGGCTATGATTGTGTATTGAAGGCCAATGGGGAATATGGATAGTGAGAGCTTGTGGACTCAGAGCAACTGTGTCCATGAGGAATCTCTGCAGTAGAGACAATTGGCTATGCCTTGAGAGTGCCTGCAGCTAAGAGTGGGAGTAAGCATGACCATGGGTGACAGTGATGCAGGCTGCAGAACACTGGGTGCCATGGTTATACAACTAACCGTGCACCAAACATTTGGACCCTTGCATATTCAAAATGAGCATTTCCAGTGTCTTCATGGATGTGCCAATGGCTGCCAAGTGTTTTGCTATGTGCTACGTCACTCTACATGCATCATGAACTGAGAAGGGAGTGTAACTTGAAGATAGCATATGTGACAGTGACTCCTGTGTAGCTTGGGTGACAGTAACATGGACAGGACATCCAATCTAATCACAGGTGAGGCTGGAGGCTCAGCCACCCCCATTCTGTCATTTTACATGGGTAATATATTCATGTCTTCTGATGTTACCATTGCTGTCAGTATTATTATGTTATCTATTTGCATTAACTACATGATTCGCATTAAAATCAAGCATATACTAACCTGTTGTGCTGAATCCTCTATCAGTGAAACTGTGAAAACATGAAGATAACATACTTGTGCAGTGCTGAAACATATGCATCATTCTGCCAATCCATGGCACACATATTGGTATCTGCCAACTGTGTGAATACCATATGACCACATACACACCTTGTGTTGCAGGTTATCAGTTGCAATCCTTCTGTACCTAAAAAACAGAGCTGTATTATGTTTTGCTGAGTAACCCCTTCACATGTGGGTCAGTGTGCCTCAGTAATGGAACATGCTAAAACTAGCCTGGTGTATCTCCTACAAGACACATGGGTAGTCATCACCAGACCATCCCATACAACTTAGCCACCTTTCTTACCTCTCCCAGACAGGTTTAGCAAGGAATCCCTCATCTTTTATGAGATGCATCCATGTAGATGGTCCACTCTTATCCACTGAAGTCCAATTCCTAAGATGTTCCACATAACAGTCTTCTGCGATATGGTGATAGCACTTTTCATCACGTTACCATAAGACATGTAGCATGGTCATTACTTTACCATAAGACATGTAACATGATCACTGTGATACTAAATGTGATTTGCAAGACTAACTCTGAATTAGTGTCTTAATGCACTGCATCATTGCCCATTGTCAGGGCCACTATACTTAGCACTGATTATTCCCCGGCTAGGAGGTCAAGTGCACAGCATGTTCACAAATGGACAATGCAAAGTTTGTGGCACTGCCTATCTGCACTAGTGATACTTTATATAGTACACCATTGCTGCCTGATGATGTATGTCACTTAGTGTCCTTAACATGTGACCAAAGACATGGGGCCATCATTTTTCTCCTTGTTCTGGCCTACTGAATGCACATGACCTCTTCAGTTGCTGGGTTCAGCAGAACTCCAGCCCAATGCAGCCAGAAGGCTAACATCTTTCTCTATATGCTACATAGGGAATTCCAGGAGTGCCTGGTATATCTGTATGATGGTCCAGTGCCTGACACCAGCTTGCTGGAATGGTGAGCAAAATCAGTGGCATGACCTACTCTGGTGAGTAATGCAGGCATTAATACAGTAATATGTAGTGGTGCTACCATTTCCTGGTCCAAAGATTAGGGAGGGGAGTAGAGAGAGAGAGCAGTTTATAGTAAGCACTGTATGCAGGGATTTGCACCATATTTTCTGACTTTTGTCTGTTGCTTTCTGTTGACAGGGTGAATTGTAATGACTACTGTATGTTTTATATTTTACAGCTACAGAGATGATTGTCTTGAACAGGGAGCCCTGACTGCGGAGATATAATAGGCTTTCCCAGCAGTCAAATAAGTGTAGTATGTTAGTGTCTATCATGTCAAATTTAAATCCGTGTTGTCATATTCATGGGTATTAATATGCTGTACTTTTTTCTCCTATTGTTCAGGGTGAGGTGTAGTAGTGGACACCTGGGTCTGCCATGTGCCTACTGCTGGTCAGATGGGGTTGCTAGGCCTGTATCTCTGCAGGTGGATGTTGGTCACTCTGTGGAGCATGACCTGGAGGGCTTGCTATTGGTCGGGTCTGTGTGTCCATTTCTCTAGGGAGCAGATGCTCTCCACAAATGTTCGTGGCCCAGAGTTGTACCACCAGTTACCCAGTGACTAATCATGGCTGTGGTGAGCCAATAGCTGGACTCATGCATTGGGATCTTGAAGCATCCCTTCGTGTGATAGATCGAGCTGTGTGGCTGGCCAGCCCTAGCATTGGGCCACGATGTCAGTGACAGAAGTGACTGATGTCTGGGTGCATTGTCCTCTAAGCTGGTCAGACAGGCCCTCCATTATCATATCCAATCCTCCATCATGGTGTTCCCCATCCTTGTGTTTCAATCCTCATACCTTGTTTGTAGCTTAGTCTTCCCATCACCAGTTGTCCGCCCTCTGTTGGTCTGTGTCTCTTTATTGTTACACCTTCTGCCTGTTAATACCTCCCCTACCTCTCTACACCTGTGTTATGTTTGACTGCCGTGCCTTTGCTACTCCCCCCTTCATCCCTCTATATGACCCTTGCTACTATTTCTGGCCTTCTTAATAACTGGAAAATGGCCAAATGCCCCAGTTCTAAAAAACATTCTTACCCCACCACACCTCTCTTTCTTTCGGGTTATGTTTGAGCATGTTCCTCTATTTGCTCTTGTCTCATTTCTGGCTTTACTATCTGCCATTCCTCCATCATTAAATGATGCAATGTGTTGTGACATTGCTCTGCTGGCCTTCAGTGGCCTGAGCTGGCATGTTGCTCTGCTGGTCTACTGTGGCTTAGGCTGGAAAATTGCTGTGCTGACCTTCTGTGGCTTGGGCTGACATGTTGTTTTACTAGTCTTCTGTGGCCTGGGCAGGCAAATTGCTGTGCTGGCTTTCTGTGGCCTGGGCAGGCAAGTTGCTGTGCTGGCTTTCTTTGGCCTGGGCAGGCAAGTTGCTGTGCTGGCTTTCTGTGGCCTGGGCAGGCAAGTTGCTGTGCTGGCTTTCTGTGGCCTGGGCAGGCAAGTTCCTGTGCTGGCTTTCTGTGGCCTGGGCAGGCAAGTTGATGTGCTGGCTTTCTGTGGCATGGGCAGGCAGGTTGCTGTGCTGGCTTTCTGCGGCCTGGGCAGGCAGGTTGGGTTGCTGTGCTGGCTTTCTGTGGCCTGGGCAGGCAGGTTACTGTGCTGGCTTTCTGTGTCCTGGGCAGGCAGGTTGCTGTCCTGATTTTCTGTGTCCTGGGCAGGGACGTTGATGTGCTGGCTTGCTTTGGTGTGCTCATAGTGCCCACATTGCAGTTATGAGACAGCTAGCTGCTTTGTTTTGAATGTAAGTGTGCAAAGCCTTGGGGATGCCACCTCACTGTACATTTCATGTGCGTAACATGACCACTCAGAGACGTAACAGTTCACTACTATTCAGTAGCATGATTGCTGCCATTAACATAACTGCAGTCCTTCTGTTGGTCTGTCAGTGTATTGTGGATCCTCATTCATAGCTAATCAATATTGGGCCATGTCATGCTACAATTATATTATTTATGCTGTGACATTGCAGATCTTTCTGAACAACCCTAACTATCTTGTCCTTGATATATTGCTTAAAGAAATCTCAGGTATACTTATTTAGTAATCAGGCTTGTTATGTACATTTCAGAACTTTGATTAGTAGAATGCTTATGATTTATATGTGCAGTGCAATTTTATTGCAGAGCTTTCCCTTCCAAGTCTCTGCTGAAAATGAGTTCTGCACAGTTAAAATTTTAAATAATAAAAATAATTAATACAAAAAATGTAAAATATTAAAACTCGGGCCATTATGAATACACACAAAAACAGTGCAGAGTAGGATTAGACAGAACAGAAAGAAAACAGAAATTAAACAGATGTCCAACAGCAAAACATGCAGAGATGTTAATGGAGAAAAGAAGAAAACTACAGCTGCGGCAAGTGAAAGTCGGAACTGAACACAGAACAAAGTAATAAAATAAACTGAAAAAGATCTAAAGACTTTTACTGCAAGCATTCTGCCCATGCATACCTGTTCATCTTTACTTCCATTTACCCATGCATTCATGATTCTCTCTCCACATCCATCTACCCATCCCAGAGAATCTCGAATCCTTCTGTCAGTCTTCTCTTTCACTACCCGTGCTGATGTTTTTATGGTCCAAATGTCCATCCCTTTAAAGAGTATTTTGTCACGTCTTCCATCCCATCCATTTCCTCCCTCTACTGTATTCAACTCTACTCCTAAAACGTGACTTACAACATTGCTGTGTATCCATATTGCATCCCACTTTCTGTTTCCACTATACACGTGTTGGAGATATTCCTAAAAATCCATCTTTCACTTTTCCTTACCGATTTTAGCTTTTTATATGCTGCAGAAAGAACTGAAAATAATGGTCTGCATGTTGGCTTAATAGTTTTCAGTATCTCCTGAATCCAGCCCCTCATCCACTACCACATAAGTGCACACCTCTGCTGTCTTCCCCATTGTATTGTACAACTGAGCATGGGAATGCAAGTCACATATCCTTTTCCTCTTTTGTGGTCTATGAGGCCCACCTTTTCATGCATACATATTTTCTTTTGTTTAGTTTGAGCTGTGCCGCACAGTACACAGATGTATATACTTCTGCATTAAATTCCAGATGTCACCTGTCTACCTATCCACCATCTGCTCTTTCTGGAGACTGTCACTTCCATCTGTAGAAACCAAACTGTCCTTTATAATATATATGAACAAAACACTTTATTCTCAAATGAGCAGTAAAAATGAATAAGGCCTACTTAATTTCTGTATATGCAGAATTACACATGATGATTTAGTTTGGTTTCAGACATTTTCTGCCATTTTCAGTCTTATGAAAGCTAAAATTGCCAGAAGGAGCAGATGTTGGGATGTGGAAATAAAGTGAATACTTATTACTTCTTCTATGATGAGATCACAGTAGTTACCTCTTTCTCTGGACCATAAGCTGACCTGGAACCAATATCACTAAATTAAATTTCAATCTGTTATTTAATCTTCATCTTTCAGAAAAAAAAAAAGTTTTTCATTATGAATGAATGAATGTGGATCTTACTGCTGCTAAGAGCAGAAGGCCCAGTAGCATGTGACTTATGGTTTGGACTTGTACAACGCACTTCATGTTGACGCATGACTTTTAGCATTTGTGGTCTCTGACTATATATGTGACCTAAAGAGCTGTCTGGTAAACATAATGCATAGTAAGTAAGCAGTGTTTGCTCCAATCTTTGCCTGAATTGACCTTTCTTTGATCTTGTTGCAGTGACAATATACAGACTGTGTAATCAACAGTCAGCAATCTGATTACTGGATGGAGCAGAAAGTTACCACCACGGGTAGTTGAAGGAAGGGTAAGATGAATTGGGGTGGGGCAGGATAAACAAAAAGTCAATCATCACAGATCAGTAGATTGAACTAGACAGCAAGAGAAGGCTTAGAATGTTGAGGATTTATTCTATGTAAGTCCAGATTTATGGCAGAAACTGGTAGAACGCAAACAACTTTAGACTGATGCAAGGCTTCAAATACTGGGTTTTGCAATCATTCATGATGCGTTTATATAGCTTGCACAAAATCATTTTATCTCAAATGAAGATTAAACTCACTGTACTGAACAATTTTACTGTTCAGTCAAGCAGCTGAATTTAACATGGGAATTAGCTACAAAAATTAATGAACTGGTATATGCATTTGTTAATCAGAGTACACACAGGCAGTCAAGAAGAATAATTTCACACTGAAAAACATGTTTCCAATATTGCTAATGTTATAGGCTGGGCACACAAGAAGCAGATTGCATCTTTCTCTGTTCTAACAAATTATGGACATTTAAATGGTGGATGCAGTTATACTGCACTCATGCTATACCCTAGGTAGCTAGCCTAGGGCTATCATGATTAGAATTTTTTTTGTTTCAAAACTGGTAAACAGAAATGATTGATGAATTGAAGAAAAAAGTGATGCATATAATGGGGAGCATAAAAATTGACAGAAGTAAAATCAGCTAAAGTGGCATTTATCAAATTATCCTTACTGCATCCTTCAGATACTAAAAGAACCCACTGCAGTCTGGGTCTATATTAGTTTGCCAAAACTTGTTTTCAGCAACTACTTCAACACATATTTAGTGAAAATCACTTCCATGATTGCCTCAATTTTCCAAGGGCAATGAAACAATTGCCCCACAGCACAATGGAGCCCAGAAGTAACTAAATCAAACCCACCCAAGTGGGTGGGGGCTCAAGCACCAACCCCACCACTGATGACCCCCCCATATATATATATATATATATATATATATATATATATATATATATATATATATATATATATATATATATATATATATATATATAAATATACCAACTCCAACATTGCACTACAGCGGGGAAAAGGGCAAAGTTGTGTAGTTGGCCAACTACTTCATTCTCCTTGGAAAATTCAGTGAATCACGGAACTGATTCTCGCTGAATGTGTGTCAACAAAGATGTGTGAGAAAATAAGTTTCAGTGAGCTAATATGGACCCCTGCAGCTTACCCCATAGCCTTCACATAGTAAGATTTATAGAGGGGCATGTTTCCCGCCCTCACCATACAGGGGGATTTCTCCAACAACTTCTAGTCTACTCTCAGAGTGCTTTCTGTGAGTGACAGACTCAGCATGGGGATACTCCCACTACCACTGATTACATACTAGTCAATACATTTGACACAATACAGAACAGATTAAATGAATTTCACAACAAGTAAATCAATCAAAATTCATTGTTTCATACATTCATTCACTCACTGACAGATATCTGCTATATCCTGTTCAGTGTCACTGGGTACCAGACCCTACCCAGCAATCAGTGGGTTCAATGCACAGAACTAATACATTTTTTCAAATATTCAAAAATGATTCCTTCTCAGTTTACCTGTTTAATATAATTCATGATGACAAAGAGAACAGACTCACTGAAGGCAGAGAAACTAATATTGAATAGAATGCTAGTGCATTCCAATATATGTACAAATACACTTGTACACACACACACACACACACACACACACACACACACACACACACACACACACACACACACACACTGCAACCTCATCTGATGGCAAATTGGTGGACAAACATTTTACCTACTGCATATGTCTTTTGCTGGGGGAGGAAATAGAGCAGCATCCAAATCCACACGGACCACGGTGGTAATGCGGATGCCACACAGAAGACGCCCTCAGCCTAGAAACAAAACAGTGAGCCAAACGCTGTGAGGTAACAAAACTAACTGCTATACTGTATCTACAAGCCAAAATCCATTCTTTTTAATTTGTGTGCATGCAATTTGGTAATTTGTGTAAAACATATAACCTGTTTTTGTATCTCTGTATTCTTATCTCTAGTACGATGTCTGGCATGATTATTGCTAAACAAGATCAATCCCAGCACTAAACTAAAAAGTACCTGGAACAGTTCCTTCCAGAGTCCTGCTCTCTGCTTCTAGTCAGTCAGACAGCAAATTTCTTGGACAGTAGGCCATTTGAGACCTCACCCTTTGCCCCCTTATTCTCCATCAGCCTCCTGTGTTTCAAATTATCAAACAGTTTGCTGAAGTCCAGACAAATAAACAAACAATGACTGGAAAGTGAAATTAGTAGAAAAAATGAATAAGAGAGTATTTATTTATTTATTTATTGTATATTTGTTGACCGGGTTTGTCCAACTGGGCTACAAATTCCCATTTTCAGCGGACGCCCGAGGAGAAAAGCTCCAACAGAAAATAGAAATTTTACAAATTGAATACATATAGAAATACATTCATCAGTACCACAGATTACTGCATTACAGTGCCACACATTACATTCGTCAGTACCACACATTATTGCATTACAGTGAAATACGTTAAACTGTGGCAAGAGAGATACATTCATAATTACATATTATATACATAATAGTGCAATAATTACATAGTTGAAATATTTTACTAGTTATGTTTGTACAGTGATGTACCAAGAGGAGAAGATAAAGTAGTAAGTTTGTTTATTGAAGGGAAGAAAGAGAGAAGAGAAGTAGAAAGTTATAGGGGAGTGTTTATGGGGGATAATTACATTGGGACGTCCATTTTTCATGAAGGTATTTTTTGTAGCGGTTTTGAATTAATTGGGATGTTCAAGGGATCGTATATCTAGTGGTAGGCTATTCCAGGCCTACCATAAATAATAAGAACAAGACAGTAACAAGGAATGCAAGTAAGTATGATTATGTTAGAGAAATCAGTAGAAAAAATCAAACACAGCATTAAAAAAGAATGCAGATAAAAATAGATGGGCCAAAAAAAAGATAAGGCATAGGAGGAAATAAGGAAAAAAGTATGTAAACAAACAATTTTATTCAAGCCAGGCAGACACATGAGATAAAAGGAAATTTTCTTCAACACTCAGTTCTCACACTTAACAAATGATTAGAACAAATACAGAAAGACAAGTCATTACTGGGCTAAGTAATAAATTCTTTCAATAATGCCAAACTGCTACAGCTCAGTATTCATAATCTGGTCAGGTGCTCTATTGTTAAAATATAAAGGCCCATAAGATGATTACTTTATTGTACCTGAAGGTCAAATATTTGCAAACTGTCAAAAATATAGCAATGTAAAATAAATGCTGGCATTTCTTAAGTTAACTTTTACCTTAATTATGAGCTCCATATTTGTGAACTTTAGCAAATTATTAACTTTGCCTCCGCCTAAATCTGGAGAAATACAACATTTTCATAACTGGTCATACTATATAGCTTGTTTACTGCTCTGTGCAGGTATGCTGTTGTCACACGCTTACACTTTCTTTCTTTTTAATTACAATCTAAAATAAAAATAGACAACTTTTTAGTGTCTGTGTGTATGTGTGATATAATACGTGCACCGATGTGCAAACACACGTACCAAACATAGAATTCTAAAACTGATTTGCCCTGTCATTGCTAAATTCACTTGTGTTTGTGTGTACACATGAACCCTCTAATGAATGCACAATGATTTCAAAAACCTTTGATCACAAAATGCCAGAACAGCTGGAGATAAAAGAAACAGGAAAAAAAGCACTGCCGTCCATGAGAGGGCGATGCACCCACACAACCCCTACCAGCTCCAAGACTGACTTAGTGAGAAGGAAAATCCCTGTGATAATGCAGTTTCAAATTTCAGTATAAAAAGACAGGTGTCACGTGACTGATGAATTCATAGACAATTGCTTATGTAGCAATAATAAGTCTGTTACCCATATAAGGTGGAATGGATTTAGCAAATAATGCCAACAGACTTTGATTCTATCACGCATCAGTCAGAAAAAAAAAAACTTTAGTTCTGCCAGCAGTTTTGATTTTTTGCTCTATAGAGAAAAAACGGGGAGGGGATTAGTCCCTGTAGCAGCACTGAAGGACGTAAAGAAGGATTTAAGTCAGGTAATCCTTGCACTATAAGAGAGATTACTGCTTGGAGGATATATAGCCTCTAGGAATTCTATGGCTTTTCTGGAGAAATTCCGAGATCATCAGTAGCTCTCAGAAAAAGAAGCTGTATAGCATAATTGCCATACAGATGTCTAAATATACACCAGCAATGATTCACTTTTTAGGGAGATTTCACCCATAGAATAAGTGCTGCTGTGGAGTTGGTATATACGTCTGTGGGCTATGGATGCTTGCCCCTGCAAAAACCAAGAAAAAGTTTTTTTGACCTTTTGGTTTTTGAGCATTTTTTTTTCATTCTGTTGAAGTAATTAAACTTTCAGGAAGTCTCAGGACGTCTGTGTTTCATAGCAGAAGTGACTTTTATAATGCTGTCTGTTCTGGAGTATCATGTCCACCATCACTCAGTCCCAACAGCTCCTTGCTTTTTAAATATGTCCTTTACAGGGGACTAAGCATGACCCTTCCACTGCTTTAAAGTTTATTAGTCATGTAAGGAAGCTTGTTTCATAATCAATAGTATCCATTATAACTACCCCACCCACTTTATCCGGCTTCATAATACTTAGGTCCATCTTTTTGACAATTCATGTGTAGTAGTTCTTTCTTCATGAGTCAAATTGGCTGCAAAAGCAACTTTTGGCAAATTTTCTATTTTTCAAATTTCATATTCGCACACTTTTTCAAAGAAAGATAAAGTAGGGTCTAGGGGTTTATATGTACTTGTTTTCACCATAACCTCAAAAAAATACAGCAGTCAAACAGGTAACAAATATAAAACTGCTATGTAAAACAGACTGAAATCTGACCGACACATAGTCCAAGCAGTCAAAAAATAAAACTAACCAAAAATTAGGCAGTCTATACTAAGCAAAACCCTTCCTAACAGACACCGTGAGGAAAAATATCCCTTCAGTTTACCTATTCCCAACCCTTATGCATGCCTCGCAAATTCTAACCAGACTAAGTTCCCAACAGGCCTTAATCTCCAATAATGCTAAAATAATACTGCCAAATTTGCTACAAATCTACCCCATAAAGCATATCATTGCTCAGCAGTAAATTACCTAAACTGGCTTGAAATATCACATTAATGTCATGCATTCAAAATTAACAGAAATCCACAAACTCCTAACTAATCCAAACAATGCCCAAGCCTCAAAGTACACTTACAACCATATACCCCAAATAGAAATCTTTGATCTGGAGAACAAAGATTCCAATTATATAATCGAAGACACAATCCTTCAAATGTGTCTTGATCGAACTTGAAAGCAAGAAACAGCAAAATAGCGAAATGGCATATAAGCGATTTCTTTCCCTGAGAAAGAAATCACTCGGCCGCCTCTCTTACTTTGCCGTTTTCCCCACTGTAGTGCAATCTCGGAGTTGGTATATTTAAGTGGGGGGGTGAAGCCCCCACTTAATGTAATGTTTTGAAGTTTTTATTTTTGTGGAACAGCGATTTTTTTTTTCCCCAAAAATCGCTGTTCCAAGTGTTCGGGATTGTAAGGTTTCACTTACATGGGGTGGATAAATCAGCATTCACTTTTTTAAGCGTTTGCTGATTTAATATAGACCCGGAGAAAAAAATGTTACTCAATATAACTAGTTCTCAAAATTCAGCAGGTGACACTTTATGTAATGTTTTGAAGTTTTTATTTTTATTTTTATGGAACAGTGATTTTTTTCCCTAAAAAATCGGTGTTCCAAGTGTTCAGGATTGTAAGCTTTCGCTTACATGGGGTGGATAAATCTGCATTTGCTTTTTTAAATGTTCGCTGATTTAATATAGACCCGGAAAAAAATGTTACTCAGTATAACTAGATCTCAAAATTCAGCAGGCGACACTCGATACTCAAAACTGTATCCCTAGGAAGTCAAATTCTTTGCCTGTAGCTTTGAGACAAATGGGAAACAAAGACTCTTTAAAATTTGAACTAAAGCAGTATCTTATGAATTCGTGGCTCTGTTCCTATGTCACATCAGGCTAATATCAAACTCACAGTTATTGCACTCAGATTATCATAGTTTCATAAATAATAACTTGTGCTCTTTGTAAATTCTCCCAGTCTTTTCCTATCCACTATATATTGTACAATATTATTTGTTCAGAACTGTACTGCACAAATGCTACTATTCTGTTTTGAAATCATATTCTTGTACAAGCTTTTAACCAAGTCAAAAGTGTACTGTAACAATATTTATGTGGAGCTTTTCACATCGGGCATCTGCTGAAAGGGTCTTTATGCTCATACGTAATATCCTGTTCAACACATGTAATTAATTAATTAATTAATTATTAGCTAAAAGAGAAAGTCCTTCCTGTTTTTTTTGATGGGTAATTATGAGACCAGTAATCCATCTTACTCTTGTATATGACAAGAGAGCTTTTCTAAGCTGTGACAGATTCACTAAGTTCTCAAGTGATCTACTTATAGCTATGTGTACCACAGAAAGGAATCTCAATAAAGAATGTTGTGGGGTCCCAGTTGGAGGTGGATCCTCATACCTAGAGAGGGATTTCTTAAAAAGAAGGAATAGTAGCTTACACTTACCCCTTCTTTCACCAGGTTTTCTGACCAAACCTACTGACATTTCATAACTTTCTCTATCCTTAACTGCCACTTGACTAAAACTGTAATCTACAATTGTTAATTATGGATAATATTTTATTATGTGTGTGTGTGTATATAATAACAATCATTAATCCAGGAACGAAACCAAAAAATCAATTTTACAAGACAAAAAACAATACTACTGTAATTTACAAACAGTAAATCAAAATAACCCTCAGAAGTTTTGGGCAGGTTTAAATAATCTACTACATCCTGGACAAACTTCAACCCCAATCCCTGCTGCTACTATTGATAAAACCCCTGAAGATGTTTCTGATAGTTTTAACCAATTCTTTACTGAGACAATTCAAGCCCTAGTTAGCCAACTACCTCCTAGCTCCCCTGGTCCTGAAAGTAGCACCCCTGGAAACCTACTCGTGTTCAGCTTCCAACCAGTCGCCACTTCACTTATCCGTACCTTGATCAAAAAATTAAAAGCCACTACACTTTCTGCTGATCAACTCCCTGCCGAGTACCTACAAAAATCAGCTGATGCTATTGCTTACCCCGTCTCAATACTAATCAATCAAACCATAGTAGAAGCTAAAATTCCCACCATCTGGAAAATATCCTATGTAATCCCACTTCACAAAGGAGGCAGCTCTACTGAATTCTCCAATTATAGCCCAATAGCTATACTCTCACCACTTGCAAAGATTATGGAAAAATGTATTCATAGACAACTCATGCACCACCTAATCCAAAATCGCCTTATGGCAGACACTCAGCATGGCTTCTGTCCTCATCACAGCACTACTTCAGCCCTCCTAGCCTTTACTAACACCATAAACCATAATCGCAACAATAATTATATATCCTCAGCCCTCTTTTTGGATCTTTCCAAGGCATTCGATATGGTTGATCACCAACTTTTAATCCACACCCTGCAAACATTCTGTCTAGATACTGGAGCCCTCCAATGGTTTCAATCCTACCTGAATGGTCGTCAACAGGCTGTCCTCTGGCAGAACAAACTCGCTAACCTTCTACCTAACACCCTTGGAGTACCACAAGGCTCTATACTAGGGCCCTTGCTGTTCTCCATCTTCATTAACAACCTTTATACTGCATCCCAAAAGTCAGCTGTATCCAATATGCTGATGACTCTACTCTGATTTGCTCAGCCACATCTCCAGTAGAGTTATGGTCAGCTACCCAGACCACCTTTGATACAATAGAAAACTGGCTTTCTGAACATCATCTGATCCTAAATCCCAAAAAAACTAAAATGCTGTTACTTTCACCAACACGTAGGTCTACCGCTATCACCTTTACCATAAAATCAAATGATGGCACAATAATCTCCCCTGAACCATCTACAAAACTATTAGGTGTCATCATAGACAATAATCTAAAATTTGACCTACATGTTAACCAAACTATCAAAACCATCAATAAAAAACTAGGGTCACTTTACAGAATAAAAGCCTTCCTAACCCCTCCAGCTAAAATTGCCATAGCTCACTCTCACCTTCTTCAAGCCTTCTGTATGCATCCCCTCTACTCTCGAATTTAAACAAGACTGTCCTTAACAAACTCTCAATTTGCTACAACCACATTGCCAGGTTTGCTACTAGGCTGCCTTTTAGGACACATCATTGCATCAATCTAAATCAGCTTGGGTGGCTTGAACTACCCAGCCTAATCCAGTATAACCAGCTGATTATGGCCTATAAAATCCTCTATAATCCGGACAATACTCCTGCACTTAAAAATATCACCCCCTATAACAATCCTAGACCGCTTCGATCCTCTAACAAACTACTAATTCAGACTAGCAAAATTAATAACACAGCCGGTGATTCTCTCTTTGCAAACTCTGTAAGTAGATACTGGAACTCTCTTCCAGCTAATATTACCTTACTTTCCACCTTAGGTCAATTTAAAACTAGACTCAAGCAACATTTGTCACTTAACTGGCTATGTCAATGTATCAAGCCTGGCTAACTCTCTCTAGAATGTGTAAAAATCTGTTAACCAGTTTACTGTGTAATTTAATTTAATCCTGACTTGTGCTCAGGATTAACTGTAACCTGTGGAACTCGGTAACTTGCTTACTTATGTAATCTCTGTAAATAGTCTGTTTGTAATATGTAATGCTGGTATTATGTAATGCTGCATCTGCTTACCCTTGGAGCTTTTCTCCCCGGGCCTCCACTGAAAATGGACATGCATCCAGTCGGACTATCCCGGTCAACAAATGTAAAATAAATAAAATAAAAATAATAAATAAAAAATTACTGTTGTTGATTAATACACAATAGAGAACATTATCAGAAATGAGTTACCTTTTTTCTGTATAACTTTACATCATGCTCATATGTTGATGAACTCTGTACAACATTACCTCATATCTCTAACTATTCCATTTTACTTTGTGCTCAACTCCAAAAGTATTAATATCTGCTTAATGACTATTTTGAACTATGTGTCTCTGAACGTATTCTAGATTGTGTGAAAATGGTCCTTGGACAAGTTTGATTATCCAGCTGATAAATGTTAAACAAATTTATAAATTAATAAATGCCCCCAACTGCCTAGAGTGGGGGAATCTAGAAAACCGTTATAATCATGGGCATGGAGTTGGGGTGTTGTGGATAGGAAACAGGTTCATTTAGAGCCTGCTGCAACTTAATGTTAGCTGGATCTGATGTTCGCTATATATTTGGATTTTTTACTCAAACAGTACAGAAAAACTGTTCATGGACATATTTTTCTGTTGATGATATATATGTATAATTTTCAAAATTTGCTTTGTAATCTTGAGTAGAGCAACTTGTGAGCTGAATAAAAGCTATATTTTCAATTACTTCTGAGTCCAACCCATTAAAAAAACACACACACACTTTCTGTCTCTATATCTCAAAGTCAAAGTAAACTTTGTCATTCAGAAAGATACACGTGCAAAAACTGAATGAAATGTTATGTCTCCGGACTCAATGTGCCGACAACATATAGACTATTTTCACAGACATTTATTTACACATATAACACCTAGTTATTGCATCACCGACATGCAAGTAGACAGACTAATATTTCACATAATTAGAAACACATTTTAGCACTTTTCGAATTGAACAGTTACTTACATGAAACTTTAGTATTGCACAGGTGCTTAGTTAAGACATTGCATTGATCCTTGCTCAGAAAGAGTCTCTCTCTCTCTCTCTCTCTCTCTATATATATATATATATATATATATATATATATATATATATGTATGTATGGATATCTGTGCGTCTGAGCTACTATCATGTGATTGAGTATTTACATGGCCAAATGTTTTAGTTGGCAAAGAAGGTCATAACTGCATGCATACCTCTCAGCCTCTTACTGCAAGAAATCTGGACGAAGCCAAAAATAATGGGGGGACAAAGGCACCAAAATAGGGACATATTTTAAATATTATTCTTATAAACTTAAAAATTTGCTAGAATAACAGGTTATGTATTAGCATGTATTTTCTGAAGTTTATAAAATCTGAAGCTCAAATATAGGTCATTATTCACTGACTTCAGTTATCAATAATTTACCAGAAAACCACAAATTTATGATGAAAAGGCCACAAATATGAGGCAAAAATCTGGAAAGTTGAGAGGTGTAATGCATGTAATTGAATTCTGTACTCGTACAGTGTAAATGGTCACAATTGGATGTTTTTACTACTTTTGTAGTGTGGTAGTGCTAATGATGTCATAGGTTCATAGGTTGGTTCATACTAGGCTATCTGCCCTAGGGCATTTATAAGCCTAGCCAGAGTGTGTGTGGCTTTCACCACCCCTTAGGATGAGAATACTATACCCATTAGTTTGCTGTGCCTCTGTCCAGCAGTGACACAGAGATGATTCCCGGGTAAACCTACGATCTCCCATCCACTCGTCAAGATTTCTCTTGAACAGAGTCAGTGAGGGCTCTGCCTCACATGGACTGGGATTCTGTTCCATAGTGTAGGGAGTCTCTGGGTGATGAATATGTCCCTCCAGCACATCCTATTTATATCCGTGTTGAGGTTTAAGTCTCTTGCTCTCGTGGCTCTGGTGGATTTGGATTTTTTGAGGTGAAGCATGTCCATTAATTCCGGGTTGGACATGGCCTTGTATGTCAGGCACAGATCACCTCTGAGCAGACGGTATGCGACTGAATAGAGCTGGAGTTTCTTCAGTCGGGCATCGTATGACATATGTTTGAGCCCCTTTATCCTTTTGGTGAGGAACTTTTGGGGTCTTTCCAACTGCTGCAGGTGTCGGGTAAGGTACATTCCGAATGGGGCGTTGTACTCAATCATTGGTCTGATAAGTGAAGAGTACAGGGGTACAATGACCTCTCCTGATCTGGATGTGAATCCCTTCATGATCAGGTGGGCAATGTAGAAGGTCTTCCTAACCACTTTGGCAATGTAAGTGTCAAAAGAGAGGTTACTGTCAACTTGGGTCCCCAGGTCCCTGATAACTTCTTCCGTGTTTAATGGATTACCACCTATGTCAGATTTCTTACCTAATTGGTGTGTTGGTGTGGAGAGAATGTAAGTAAGTGGTGTGGTGCTTAGGGAGTGTCCACAATATGTCATATGTGGCTATAAGAAGGAATGTTTGTATATGTGTTTGGGTGTATTTCATATATGTATTGCATATGTGTGTGCTATCAGTTGTTTCCATGGTTTAATTAATGTGATGATCGATCACCTGTTCTATACTCATAGATACGTAATGTGATCATTAGTCACCTGTTATATACTGATAGATATGTAATGTGATGACAGATCACCTGTTATATACTGATAGATATATAATGTGATGACAGATCACCTGTTATATACTGATAGATATATAATGTGCTGTTTGATCACCTGTTTTCGATATACAGTGGAGTTGGAAGGCCTGTCATTCAATAAAGTGGTCCACAAATGGAGCCAGTAAGAGCTGAAAGACCTATCATGTAAGATGGCCTGTAGGTGGAGCTGAAATAACAATAAGAGGAGGAGTCATTCTCTTACAAAAAGAGCATTGTATGGACATTGGTGCTATTGGGAGGTGCCATGCAAGTAATATCAGCTGGAGGGTGTATGACTGCTATGATTATTTTTTTTTGGGGGGGGGTGGCTTTTTGTAGAAATAAATATTTATATGTGTGCAAGTGTCAACTTTTATTAAATGCTGAGTTCTTTGAGGTGATAAGGTATGCCAGATGATGTTACATGAGCTGGAACTGTACTTCATAATTGTGCAACCTTGTATGGATATGACTTCATTTTGCTCTCTCTAACTTTATTTGACTTTGAGCATATCTGGGGCTATTGGTTCATTCTCATAGCATGCTGAGGCCTGCATAGGATTGCTGTGAACTTCACCACTTTCTGTAGCATGTTCAAGGCCGTATCCATGAGAAGCTGAGACCTAGTTACACAGATAAGTAGCCTTACTTGTTCGCATATTACTTTGATTCACAGCGATAAAGTTAACAGACCCTAATTTGCATACTGAATACATAAATATGCCTGAATTCATGTGAAACAGTTTAATACTACCATGTTGACTTGTGATTACTCGAGTTAGTTTGCAAACCACTGAGAAAACCACAGAGATTTTAATGTATGAAAAAATAAAATAAATATTATAATTTATAATAAAATAAAAGCTATATTTTCAATTACTTCTGAGTCCAACCCATTAAAAAAACACACACACACTTTCTGTCTCTATATCTCAAAGTCAAAGTAAACTTTGTCATTCAGAAAGATACACGTGCAAAAACTGAATGAAATGTTATGTCTCCGGACTCAATGTGCCGACAACATATAGACTATTTTCACAGACATTTATTTACACATATAACACCTAGTTATTGCATCACCGACATGCAAGTAGACAGACTAATATTTCACATAATTAGAAACACATTTTAGCACTTTTCGAATTGAACAGTTACTTACATGAAACTTTAGTATTGCACAGGTGCTTAGTTAAGACATTGCATTGATCCTTGCTCAGAAAGAGTCTCTCTCTCTCTCTCTATATATATATATATATATATATATGTATGTATGGATATCTGTGCGTCTGAGCTACTATCATGTGATTGAGTATTTACATGGCCAAATGTTTTAGTTGGCAAAGAAGGTCATAACTGCATGCATACCTCTCAGCCTCTTACTGCAAGAAATCTGGACGAAGCCAAAAATAATGGGGGGACAAAGGCACCAAAATAGGGACATATTTTAAATATTATTCTTATAAACTTAAAAATTTGCTAGAATAACAGGTTATGTATTAGCATGTATTTTCTGAAGTTTATAAAATCTGAAGCTCAAATATTGGTCATTATTCACTGACTTCAGTTATCAATAATTTACCAGAAAACCACAAATTTATGATGAAAAGGCCACAAATATGAGGCAAAAATCTGGAAAGTTGAGAGGTGTAATGCATGTAATTGAATTCTGTACTCGTACAGTGTAAATGGTCACAATTGGATGTTTTTACTACTTTTGTAGTGTGGTAGTGCTAATGATGTCATAGGTTCATAGGTTGGTTCATACTAGGCTATCTGCCCTAGGGCATTTATAAGCCTAGCCAGAGTGTGTGTGGCTTTCACCACCCCTTAGGATGAGAATACTATACCCATTAGTTTGCTGTGCCTCTGTCCAGCAGTGACACAGAGATGATTCCCGGGGTAAACCTACGATCTCCCATCCACTCGTCAAGATTTCTCTTGAACAGAGTCAGTGAGGGGCTCTGCCTCACATGGACTGGGATTCTGTTCCATAGTGTAGGGAGTCTCTGGGTGATGAATATGTCCCTCCAGCACATCCTATTTATATCCGTGTTGAGGTTTAAGTCTCTTGCTCGTGGCTCTGGTGGATTTGGATTTTTGAGGTGAAGCATGTCCATTAATTCGGGTTGGACATGGCCTTGTATGTCAGGCACAGATCACCTCTGAGCAGACGGTATGCGACTGAATAGACCTGGAGTTTCTTCAGTCGGGCATCGCATGACATATGTTTGAGCCCCTTTATCCTTTTGGTGAGGAACTTTTGGGGTCTTTCCAACTGCTGCAGGTGTCGGGTAAGGTACATTCCGAATGGGGCGTTGTACTCAATCATTGGTCTGATAAGTGAAGAGTACAGGGGTACAATGACCTCTCCTGATCTGGATGTGAATCCCTTCATGATCAGGTGGGCAATGTAGAAGGTCTTCCTAACCACTTTGGCAATGTAAGTGTCAAAAGAGAGGTTACTGTCAACTTGGGTCCCCAGGTCCCTGATAACTTCTTCTGTGTTTAATGGATTACCACCTATGTCAGATTTCTTACCTAATTGGTGTGTTGGTGTGGAGAGAATGTAAGTAAGTGCTGTGGTGTGGTGCTTAGGGAGTGTCCACAATATGTCATATGTGGCTATAAGAAGGAATGTTTGTATATGTGTTTGGGTGTATTTCATATATGTATTGCATATGTGTGTGCTATCAGTTGTTTCCATGGTTTAATTAATGTGATGATCGATCACCTGTTCTATACTCATAGATACGTAATGTGATCATTAGTCACCTGTTATATACTGATAGATATGTAATGTGATGACAGATCACCTGTTATATACTGATAGATATATAATGTGATGACAGATCACCTGTTATATACTGATAGATATATAATGTGCTGTTTGATCACCTGTTTTCGATATACAGTGGAGTTGGAAGGCCTGTCATTCAATAAAGTGGTCCACAAATGGAGCCAGTAAGAGCTGAAAGACCTATCATGTAAGATGGCCTGTAGGTGGAGCTGAAATAACAATAAGAGGAGGAGTCATTCTCTTACAAAAAGAGCATTGTATGGACATTGGTGCTATTGGGAGGTGCCATGCAAGTAATATCAGCTGGAGGGTGTATGACTGCTATGATTATTTTTTTTGGGGGGGGGTGGCTTTTTGTAGAAATAAATATTTATATGTGTGCAAGTGTCAACTTTTATTAAATGCTGAGTTCTTTGAGGTGATAAGGTATGCCAGATGATGTTACATGAGCTGGAACTATACTTCATAATTGTGCAACCTTGTATGGATATGACTTCATTTTGCTCTCTCTAACTTTATTTGACTTTGAGCATATCTGGGGCTATTGGTTCATTCTCATAGCATGCTGAGGCCTGCATAGGATTGCTGTGAACTTCACCACTTTCTGTAGCATGTTCAAGGCCGTATCCATGAGAAGCTGAGACCTAGTTACACAGATAAGTAGCCTTACTTGTTCGCATATTACTTTGATTCACAGCGATAAAGTTAACAGACCCTAATTTGCATACTGAATACATAAATATGCCTGAATTCATGTGAAACAGTTTAATACTACCATGTTGACTTGTGATTACTCGAGTTAGTTTGCAAACCACTGAGAAAACCACAGAGATTTTAATGTATGAAAAAATAAAATAAATATTATAATTTAAGATGAAACACTTCAAAATGATGTAAAATTGGTGCATTTACCTCAAAAAATTATTTGTTTTAATCATATGATGGGTATAGTATGATGTCGTTAGTGAAGAATGTAAAGCTGTCATTTGTAAAAGAAAACTCATGACAGCAGCAGGGGGACATGAGTAGTGATCACTGAGAAAATCATTTACTTTCTTGTTGTGTAGCGATCTTGGATATATTAATTGTGAAGGACTGAAGTTGCAAGGATGTTTTATTGGTTGAACATATACATGTCTTTACTTGAAAATTTCAGTGTGTCACTGAAAAATGACAGAATTATGAATGCAGGACAGTGGTAGGGGCTGGGGGAAAGACGAATCTATTAAAGTGATTGCTTTACTGATGTGAATGTATTTATCATAGTGTACAGATTACTGTAGCACCACCTTACTTGGCTGGACTGAGATTATGTATGTGTATATAATTATAGGGTTTGTGTTACCTAACTTTATTTTTATAGGGGGATGTTAGGCATACTTTTATTGCCATGCTGTTTGACTAATGATTACATCCAGTATCTTTTGTGTATGACTGTGGCATATTTTTTTATATGCCATAATACAAAACAAGGGATCAAGGCAAAGAAAAGAAAACTTCAACCATGAGGAAAACCATATCCTCACTGCAGCCCTTGGGACATATGGCAAATGTCTATTTGGTAGGGGGGGGCAAGATGAGAGGAGGAAAGCCTGGAATCAAGTTGTCCTGGAAATTAATGCAGTTAGTGGAATAAACTGCACATTAACACAGCACAAGAAGATGGTAAATGACATGGGAGTAAGTGCTAGATCTAAGATGAGGCACAATGCAATTACCCAAACCAGTACTGGGGGGGGGGGTGGCCTCCATCAATTATCCCGTTAACACCAGATGAGGAATACCTGTTCTCTATCCATGGGGATGACCGCAACACAAAAGATGGTGGCACTGGAATAATTAGAGGTGGGGTGGACACTGGTTATTATGAATGTCTACAGCAGCAAAACTCATCTGCTCAGAAGGTTGGTTTAAAAATGGTAAAATATATTTCTAGAGAGGATTTGCTGACAGATTGATTACATCAAACACAAGACAATTACTATTAATAGGTGAATCTTCTACTTCTGCACATAATGACAATGAAGGCATTGTGCATGGTGGGTCTCCCTGCAAACCTCCTTACTAAGTACACAGTAGTGTATGCTATTAACTTATTGGTAATATTGTCAATCCATTTATTACAGAGTAGGCAGCAAAACCAAACAATTCCATCACACCAATACATTTTGGAGGATATCAGCAGCAGAATGGCTTTTGAAGATGATGGTGATAACATAACTATGTCAAAATGTATTGGCAGCCTGAGGAAATTGGCATGCAGTACCCAAATTAATGGCAGGATCTCACACCACTCAACAGGTTAGTAGCTCTGCAGGAAATGGCAGTGCATCACAATGTCAAACACAAGCTGATGTCACAGTCACAGACTACCTAGGAATGTAGGGAATGGTATACACTGATGTCATAGTCACACAATACTTAGGAATGTATGGAGTGGTATCCGCTGATGTCACAGTCACACTGCCTAGGAATTTATGGAATGATATCCACTGATGTCACAGTCACACACTACCTAGGAATGTATGGAATGGTATCCGCTGATGTCACACACTACCTAGGAAGGTATGGAATGGTACCCGCTGATGGCACAGTCACACACTACCTAGAAATGTATGGAATGGTATCCGCTGATGTCAGTCACACACTACCTAGGAATGTATGGAACGGTATTCGCTGATGTCACAGTCACACACTACCTAGGAAAGTATGGAATGGTACCCACTGATGTCAGTCACACACTACCTATGAAGGCATGGAATGGTACCCTCTGATATCACAGTCGCACACTACCTAGGAATGTATGGAATGGTATCCGCTGATGTCACAGTCACACACTACCTAGGAATGTATGGAATGGTATCCGCTGATGTCACAGTCACACACTATCTAAGAATGTATGGAATGGTACCCGCTAATGTCACAGTCACACCCTACCTAGGAATGTATGGAATGGTATCCGCTGATCTCAGAGTCATACTCTACCTAGGAATGTATGGAATGGTATCCGCTGATATCACAGTCACACTCTACCTAGGAATGCATGGAATGGTATCTGCTGATGTCAGTCACACACTACCTAAGAATGTATGGAATGGTACCCGCTGATGTCACAGTCACACACTACCTAGGAATGTATGGAATTGTATCCACTGATGTCACAGTCGCACACAACCTAGGAATGTATGGAATGATATCTGCTGATGTCACAGTCACACATTCCCTAGGAATGTATGGAATGGTACCCGCTGATGTCACAGTCGCACACTACCTAGGAATGCATGGAATGGTACCCCTTACTATTGTGGTATTGCTCCCTCAATAGACCAGGCTTGGTCCTAATTGCACCATGGGTGCAATCTATTGCATCAAGTACCTCAGGGAAATGTGCCACCCCATAAAGGCACTCATAGTCCTGATTCAGTCTTGAGATGACACAGGGAAATAGATGTACTGCTTCACATTTGCAAAGTTTACATCAAAGAATTCTGCAATATCTTTGAGGCAGAAGCCTGTGAGATCCTCTTTGTGTCTCCACTCTGTCTCAGGAAGGTCCCATGGCAAGTATTGTGAGGGGTAAACATACCTTAGTATCCACAGGAATAGAAAGTCCACATATTCCTCTAGTACCCCTAATGGAGTCATATACTCACTGAGACCTTTATAATATCTCTGTCCACTCTACACCTATCAAGTATCTCTTGATTATCAAAATTATAGTGTGTTATTCTTCACTTATATCACCACCTTCTTTGCTGGTGAGGTCTGCTGGGCACAAGCAGTTTTGGCTTAGCCAAGACAAGCAGCTTATGACAGGAAATAAGGCTAACAGCAAGTAACATCATCTTCATGGATTGCAAAGTAGATAGAATCGACAAGACTCCTCTTTATATAACATATCTGTGGATGGCGCTGAAAAGCAGGAACATTTCACTATGAATCACAAATAGTCGAGACAATACTTCATTAGTATACACTGTTCTGCATTACTCCTCATTTTCATCTAATTATGACTTCAGTCATTTAAGCTTATTTGTGGCAATTACACGTAAGCATAAGTGGCCGCTGTGAATCACCGCTTTGTTGCACTCACCCATGAATGGCCAGGATAGCTATAATGAGTTTGCGTAATGACTGTTAATATCACCCAAGCTCTGCCTGCAATATTCTTGGCACTGCAGAATTTAAGAGTGTTGAATCTATCCCAGATTTGATTTGCCGTTTGGTAAAGAGGTGTGATTCTATGATAACGAAAAAAAAACATGGTTTCAAAGAGACGTGAAGGGAGGAAATGTCAGGGAGGTAGAATAATACAGAGAACATTTTAACAAAGCAAACACTAGAGGAGGTGTTGCTTGAAAAAATGAGTAATTAAATCTGATGGTGTCTATAAAGTTCATACAAATGAAAGCGCAACTAAACCAAACAAACACAAAAAGGAAGGAGGTGATTTTCAGAAATGGCTCATAAATGGCACTGATAATTGACACTAAACAGCTGGAAAATAAAATAGATAAAAAAGTTATAAAACTTTTTTTAGTGGAGTGTTTGAACAAAGTGATGGAGTTGTGCATGAGTTTATAGATTCGGTAAGTCTGCTTCAGCTTGGTAAAAAAGCTTGGGGCATACAAAATGTGGTTCAAATGGAGTCTGGAGTCAGTGGGAAAAGAAGCCATGATTCAAGCGAATTGCACTGGAGGTAAACATAACAGACATGCAATATAATACTGCCAGTGACATAGCCTGTGAATATACCTGATGAATAGTTTGTAAATACATTTTTGTTGACTTACAAATATATCTTAAACCAGGAGGTGTCTGAGCAAAATGATCCCTTGATGGAAATGAGAATAAGATATAATAAGTTGTGAGAAATGAGATAAAGTTAACAAAGAAATGCAAGTGTTTTGTGAACAGCCTGGGAAGGAGTTTAAAAATGCAAGGTACCCTGTATTGGAGGTTTCTGGTGTAAAAAAAAGTGGCCCATAGCAGAAGTGAATGAGTTATATGAGGGGCAAATGACTCAATGAAAAGTTTAAAAAAAATGCATGGTGTGGAAAGGGGGTCCACAGAAAAAGTGAATGTGCTTTATATGGGGCATATAATACCACATTAAAACAAAGTAATGACTGATGAGGAACAAGGGATAGCAAAAGTTTAATGGTGAATCGTGTTGTAAAATTCAAAATGTTAAAAATATCACTAGTTAAATAAAAGCAAGGAATTGTTAATTTAAATGAAAGGAAGAAACAATATAAAGACCAAGCTCAAAGCTGAATCACCTTTTAAAGTACAGGTCTGTAAAAATAAGCTGAGCCTTGTAAGAACCCTATAGAATAAGTTCAGCTGTTAGAGTGACAGGAGACAAATAAAACAAGACTGAAATAAAGAATGTAGCAAAACAAAGGTAAACTGAAATAAAGATTACAGTAAAGGAAAGGCAAAACCACACTGAAATAAACAATGCAGTGGTACAACGGCAGCAACAAAGAAAAGTAACAAATGCATACCAGAAATGTGAAAGTGTTGTCTGCAAGGAAAGAAACTGAGATGATAAAACCAAACAAGAGAGTCTAAATGGTTGTCATGAAAGTCTTCCAAGTTGATCTTTGAAAGAGTAGAAACACCAATGCGTATTCTTCAGGATACAGATATAAAGCAAACAAAGATCTGAAGTCACCGTATAGAAATGTCCAGTGATTTTAATAAGTAAATGCTTTTGCCAAGACTATAATATAAGAACATTGTTAATGGCTGAGCCCCTACCATAAATGAAAAGTGCTCAGAATTATTTTTCAAATATGGTTAACATTTGAGAGTCACAGTGGTCTAAGATAAACTCTACAATATTTTAAATTTGCTTTGTAACATTCCAAATAGGGAATGCCCACAAAGATGAAGACAGCACTGAATGTATTCTGGTAAAATCGAATGCAGATCCATGTAGCTTTGGCACTCGTCTCAGTGTATCTGTCTGGAGTACAACAACTTGACCATGTCCAGGATACACTGATGAATCAGTAGGTCAGGTATGCTGGCGGTCAGCAGACTAATGTTGTAGCTCATACCCTCAGGTCTGAGCGAGGGAGAGGTTATTTGGTATAGAGGGTATGGCAGACCTGTCATTCAATAAAATAGTCCACAGATAAACACACGAAGTTAGAAGAACAGTCATACAGTGAGATGGTGTATAGCTAGGGGAAGTAGTACTTCACCTATAGTAACAGAATGGAAGTTGGAAGCAAACAGAGATGTTATCCTCTTATTGTAGGGAGATTACAGAGGAAGACAAGTAGTGACCTGGTCCACAGGCATGATACAGGTTCGAGACTGATACCCAGATAAGGCATTGTCCAAGACAGTTACATAGCTGAGAGCTTGATAACTCGAATGAGACATTTGGTAATACCTATATTCTTTAATACATTCCATAACTTCCAGTGCTTCACAGAGTCAAAAGGCTTTCTTATAATCCACAAATGCTATATAAAGATGCTGACTGAATTCTCTTTGTCTATCAGATTACTCAGAGGTTAAACACTTGCCAACGCCCTTCATAAGCCTCATCGGTTATCTCTTGTTTTACTTATGGTACATGAAATGAACTCACAAGGGTATTTTGCTGGCATGACAGATCAGTGATACTGTCTGGTGGGCAGTGCAGTCTGTTGTTCTCAGTCTTTTTGGGATCAGTGCAAACACTGAGTTAAAGTCTCAGCCCTTTGTTCATTGTCCTGTTTGTAGAATCTTATTCCAGAAATTAGTTAACAAATACACTGTGCTTTCACCTCCATTCTTAATCATTTAAAAGGGAGATTACGCATGCTAATAAGTGTCTTTAGAGTAGAAAAGTGTCAAATGGCATCAAAAATGTCACTGTTCAGTATCATGGGTTCAAATCCATCATTGCCTTTCTTACTGTCACAATACTCGTCTGCGTTCTCCTTCCAGCATCTGATGATTTCATCTACATTGCCCAATAATCTTCCATTACTGTTTTAGATGTCTCCTTGTCTTGGCTTAACCCCAGCTCTTAACCTTTTGACAATATCATATGCTTTGTGTGTTTTGTTGAACACACCAAGACAGACTCGGAATAAAGAAGCACAAGCAAATATTCAAAAACAGGAATCCAGGCACCTCGAAGTTGGAAATAATCCAGTAATCCAAGTTATAGTTTAAAAACCTTTCCATGTGAGCGCTTTCGTCTGAAGAAGTTAATTTTATTTATGTGAACGAAAGCGATCACATGAAAAGGTTTTTAAACTATAACATGGATTATTGGATTATTTCCAGTTTCGAGGTGCCTGGATTCCTGTTTTGGATTATTTGTTTGTGTGTTTTGTTGTTCATCACTCAAGCAAGTGCACATGACTGCTGTAGCCACGCACCTTTGTCTTTATATACTCGCCTTTTCAGTGTGGCGTCATCATTTTGGTTTTACGCTGTGCACATCAATTTGTATTTCTATAGGCTACTTCTTACTTCCATCAGTTTTTTCCCCTCCTTTCCAGTCCAGGGCTTGTTGGTGCATGGCCTATCCTTCCCAATAAGTTTATTGGCAGTGTCTTCCATAAAGTCTTTAAATCCATTGTCCCTCCATCTTTCAGCAATGTTATCATCTCAATTTTGTTATTCATGCTTATCATAAATGCACATGTAGTTGTCTTAAGATGTAATTTCCTACATTTAAGCATGGGGCTTAGTGAATTTTTTTTTTTATGACATATTCTTAAGTGGACACTTTTCAGCCAATGTCTTCTCACTAAAATATAGTTAATCTGATTTTTTTATCTCGTTGTCCAGGGATATCAAAGTGTATCACCTTCAAGGTGGATATTTAGACATTAGGTTGTTAATAACCAGTTTATTATCCCAACGAGGTCTGACAGTCATAGGTATTAAGAGTAGATAAATTTGATTGAGATAAACTGATACCAATAAACATAGAGCTAGGGAGAGAAAGACATAGATATAGATTTTCCTTTATTCTTAACATTTTATTGAATTTTAACTGGTATACAAGTGACTAAATAAGGCTGTGAATGGATCATATCCACATAATATTGCTGCAGTTCAATTATGATCATTTGAATTAAGTTATTAGCTTCTATGTTATTTGCATTGTAGAGCCTTGAATGCTACAGTAATTGACGACTGAGATATAACTATTCCTGTACAGTTTTGTTATCCGTCACCTACAGTAATATTATTACTACTTAAAATTCAAAAACGGTCGTACATTTCTAAGAACAATCATTTCCATACACATGAGCTGACACTGTCTTTGTAAAAGTACCCTTGAAATTTCACTAATACCTAACTGTGTACAGGGCAGCTAGTTTGGCAGTGATGAGCTCTGCCCCCATTGCTGCAAGCGAGATACTCCCGACTTTATGCTATATTCTCACAGCAACCATCTAATCCGTAAAAAGGGGCTGTTACTATGGATATGTACTTTCCCTTTATCTCCGTTGCTGCATTGGTGGGTATGGGCATCCTGAAGCAATGTAGAAATTGCCTCATGTTCACTGACAGCAAGCTAATTCTCAAATAAACTGATAAGGTATGTGAGAGATGCATTTATACAATGTCACTAGAGGGAAAGGTCTTACATAAAAGCACTGCTAATGTCAGTCAGGTTGTCAATAGTGCATACACTGTGCCATCATAATCAGCATGAACCAGACAATTATGTATACCTACATATGCTGAAGTACTTAAATGTAACCTTAAATCCCAAAGACCTCCTATTAAAAACACACATAACAAATACTCTCAGCAGCCCCTAATACACTCTTTCTAACAACATCCACATCAGTACCTACAGCTATGTCTCATGGAGGCCCTACTTCTAAGCCCATAAGAAAACCCATCACAAAATCCAGCATTGTGATCATTGAAGACTCCATTGTGAGATACACTGATGTCCTGTTCACCTGGTCACGTGCTTATCAGGCGCTAGGATCCACCAGATTATGCATGTACTCAGGCCACTGGACCACAAGTGATAGTATTAATTAATTATACTCCACATGGATGTAAATGACCTGAGATGTGCTTTCCTAGACTATATGAAGAGAGATATGATGGAGCTCTCAGAATTTGTATCTCAGGCTGGTATGAGCCTAGTACTGAGCAGCATTTTACCTTCTCCAAGGATGATGCCACAATATGAACATAAGATGACTGACTTTAATAACAGGCTTAGTTTCTGCTGTCATTCTAAGGGGTGAAATATTTGTCAGCATGGAAGGAGATGATCAACAAACCATGCTGCCTTCACAGGGATGGTCTGCACCTCGCCCCTCTAGGTTTTTGAATATTTGCTGAAACGTTGTCTGCTCCCAATAGTGCCTTTTTTAGGCAATGTCAACCTGATAATCCTTTTGACATAACATGTCAAAAGCAAGAAAATCTAAAGGTGTTACTGCACAATGCCAGGAGTCTAAACAAGAAAGTTCACTCCCTATAAGGTCGCATCACCACAGAGAATGTCGGCGTCTGTGTGATCACTGAGACATGGTTTAAAGCGGTGGAAAGAATCTCAGCAGTGCATGTCTATAATGCCTTCCAAACATTTAGACCAGCTATAACACAGGTAGGAGCTAAAGGTTTTGGTGTCTCAATTTACATCAAAAAGAAATATACCTGAAGGCTGGTCAAACAGGGCAATTCACTTGAGCTCCTCCACTTTAAATTCACTGTAGGTCAAATCCAATACCACTTCCTTGCAAACTAATGATTCTCCTCTGTAACCCAGAAAACCCAAAATATGTATTTAAGCTCTCTGAAGGCACTCAACATCCAACCCAAAACCATATTTAAGGGAGACTTTAATTACCAGACTTAAGTGGGAATCTTATACGATACCGAATGTGTAAGTATAGAGATTCCTGCACCTTGCAAAGACAAACTTCCTGGACCAGATTGTTAATATGCTGGCCAGTGGCACAAATATACTGGGTCTGGTTCTCATTAATATGGGAAAACACTGCACAGCCCCTAGTATATTGTCATCTCTGGTAAGGTCAGATGGCAAAATGGTCTCCATTGAAGTAAAAATGAAACCTAGAACACTAACTAATCCTGGAATGTCCAGGAACTACTGTAAGTCTAACTTCCTACTATTAAGTGATAAGCTGGCTAAATTTCAAGCCCCACTAAACCCTGAGAATACTGTTGCCTACATGGAACTGTTCACAGGAACCCTACACAAGCATGTTAATAGCTGCATAGACAAGGCAGATGTACCCACCAGGAGTACGTACAGAACTAGGTCAAAAACCACAACCCAGCCTAATGGAATCACAACATCAGTAGGTTGTATGACACAAGGAAGATGATGGAGGGAGTTAAAAGGCGTGGCATTCAGCAGGATGAAGTACTCGCATCAAACTAAACAAGCAGTTACAGACCTACAAGTCTGACCAGATTTATCATGGACTTAATCAATCTCACTTTGAGTTCATCAGGACAGGACATGTTTACTTAGTCTGGTGGGTTTTTTTTTTGAAGAGTCACCAAAGCAATAGATGGAGGCACCATGTACCTTGACCTGGTCAATGATTTTGACACAATCCGCCACTTAGTTATAGTAGAAAAGCTAAATAAACTGAGACTAAATCCCTATGTCACCTGCAGAATTGCCAACTGGCTCACAGATAGGATGCAGATAATCAAAATAGGGGAAGTTAGAGGTCAGTCGCCAGTGGAGTCCCCCAGAGTTCTGTAATGGGACTTCTGTTTGGCGTCTACTTTTCGGAAGTAAAAGCTAGTACCAAAGAGCTCTGGCTGACTAACTTTGCACATGACTGCAAGCTAGGAACAGTCACTGAATCCCCAAATGAATTGGCCATCCTGCAAGGAAGGTTTGTCCCAAATAAATAACTGGTGTCAAAATCATGGACTGAAACGAAATGCCAAAAAATGCATTATAGTATCTTTTGAGAAGTCACCTAACCCAGGGACCTATCACATTGATAATATGCCCCTTAGAGCTGACCCAATTGGTTGGAAAATTGGACCTTATGTGGACAGTGGCCAATCTTTGGACCAACATGCGTCTGTTGTTCTAAGAAAGGCCTTCTATGTCGCACAGCTTATAAATAAAAGGAATTGTGTCTGGATCTAGGGATGTCATTGTTCTCATTTACAAAGCCCTCATTATTGAATATAATTGCCCCTTTGGCATGTATCTATCCAGATACATGCAACAAGTAGAACACACCAAGAAATACCTTACTAAAAGGATACAAGACCTAAGCAACATGTCTTTCATGGACTGACTCAAAGACCTGTCCCTATAATCTGTATACTACAGACTGCTAAAAGGTGACCTGTGTCTGATACACCAGGCATCCTCCTATCCATTACTGATGGATTTACTGCACATCAGCAAGTCAAATGGCATCAGAAATACTCATTCTAGGGATCTAAATCACTTCTGCAACATCAGCAGAATGGTTTGAAGGGATGGGTACATCTTGCAGAGGATACTGCTGCTGCTGTGGAGCAGATTTCTCAGCTAGATAAAACAAAAGTTCATCCCTGTCCATATCCAAGCACAACTTAGATTTACGGATGGAAAACAGAAAATTTACCCCAAGACAGCCCCCTGTTCTACTAATGGATAGAGGCAGCTCCTAAAGTCTTTATCCCAAGCATGGGTCTCCTCAGATTATCTGTGGTACGATCCAAGTTATTCTCACTGGAAGTAATATATAATTACTGACCATTAGATAGCTAAGGGCAGTCTATAACCAACTGGGATAGGCACAGAAAGGGAAACTGGCCAGGTTTAAAATGGCTCACAAGGGCAGATAGCCTTCTACTTACCTAGCAACCCACAAAAGCTTAGAGCAGGGGTTCCCAAACTTTTGCGATTCTCGGCTCTCTAGTTGAATCCAGGTTTTCCCAAGGCGCTCCCCCCTCCATCAAATTCTAACAGGTATACTTTGCAAAATAGCTAATATATTTTTTTTTTAATTAAAAGGCTTACTTAGGTAAAAATAAATAACACACATATTTAAGATCACAAAAATTTAATTGTAATTTAGCAAATTAATAACAGGTATTTAAGATCACAAAAAAAAGTAATTGAACAAATTCAACTAAATATAATTAGTGGGATGGATGAGCCTGTTGATCACTGCACAGTTTCTCAAATCTTGGAATCAAACTGGACACAGCCACTGTTATTAAAGGTATTGGCTAAATTAAAGTGATTGAGTATTGGAAAAATACATTTTAACACAGTGCACCCTCAACATTAAGTAAATAAAAAGGTTAAAAAAATAAATCAACAAGCCTTGTAAACTTCTTTTTAAGTGTCTGTATTTGCTGTTTACTTATATTACAATGTCCCCAAGCACTTTGCAATATATTTCTTTCCTGCCAATATATTCCTTTTTCATAAAAGTGTAAAAAAAAGCACCTTCATTTTATGCACATCTAAATGTTGCAGTGATGGTAAAATCTGGGCTTTGTTTCAATTTTAACATGTATTTGAAATGTTTTATTTTACCATTCAAGAGTTTTGAGACATGTCTCAAAATGTTTCCTTCCATGTTTCTAAGTACTGTAAGACACAAACTTCACACATATCCAATATAAGCTCAAATTACATATTCTTAGACAGGATGTCCTTGCGGAAAAAAAAATATTTCTGATAGACATTTGTTCTGTTGTGTGTTCCTATATTAATCTCCAAGAACAAGTCAGTCTCATAGTTAACTCGCATACTTGTGGTCTGAGGAAGCAAGTTTTCTTCCTGTTTATGGAAAATCAAATGTCAACCTGACTATCACTGGGGATCTGTGGCTCTTGGGCAATAGACTAATGCAGTCAAGAGCATATGATATGTTTATTAAAGACCAGCATCCTAGCTCTTAAAGCTGTGACTAAGTTTATTACACCTGTCAGTTGAATTTGTAAGTCTAGAGTTATAGCTGTTGTCCCAGGTGACCCCATTGGTACAGCAGCGGCTGTGGAAGATGCAAATTCTAAAGACAGATTTGTTGGTGTAGTTTCCTCCCATCCTAGTATAACTGATGAATACAGACACTGCATTTGTTCTTTTTTTATATTGCCTTCACTGCAGATGTGCAAGGTTCATTTTCTCAGTTTACTTTTTTTATGTACGTTTTGAGGTTACTGGATAAAGTAGAATAAACAAGTTACATATTGTATTATTTTTATAGTAGGTCAGATGTGAATTGCTTGCAAGATGCTTAATTACCCGTAAATAGGATGGCTTGTTTCTAAAATTAAGAAATCCTCAAACCCAGTAGCTTAACTTTCATTCTGAACATAGACCTTCTGTTAAGCGGCCACAAAATAAACCACAAACTGTTAAGCTTAGTAACTAAGCTTATTAGTTTGCGATTTATTTTGCGGCTACGCTTATTAGTTCGCAGTACCCCTGTGAGGAAGTGGCCGCAGTGCACACTTTGGGAACCCATGGCTTAGAGGACAAATAGGCTACCAAAGCCAAATTTGAGGTAAATCTGGCCTCCCAAGCAAAGGACCAACCACAAGGCATTCTTTAGATATTTGCACAACCTCAAAGGCAATACACAGTTCTGTGCAGAGCTCATTGTTAACAAAGCCACGTACACTGAGCAGGGGATATTAGCAAACCTACTTGCAGACAAGTTCATCTCTAAGTTTTCCCTACCCTCATCTATCCTCTCTTCATTAAATACCATCAAGTATAAGTCCCCCAACTATCACTAAGGAACAGGTCTTCAATGCTCTGTGTAAGGCCAAGAACACTGCATCAATGGGCCCTGACAGTATTCCATACTGCATTCTAAATAGCAGAAAACATGACCTATTAGGTACTCTGGAAACACTTTAACTGTAGCCTCCGAAATAGGTTTCATACCTCATGAATGGAGAATGGCAATCTTCATTCTTCTGTACAGTTAGGCCGTATATGGACCCTGGAAACTACATAAGTGTCACTGGTCTCATATGCAAAGCCATGGATGGAATGATCATGGAAATTCTCAATAATGACATAAGAAACCCACAGACACAGGATCCAATCCAGTTTGGTTCATTAAAGGGAATTCATACTTAGTCAACCTGGCAGACTTCACTGAGAAGGTCACCAAAGCAGTGGACAAGGGTAAAACTGTTCTCACTGTCTATCTTGACCTACCTATGGTATATGAGACAACACCCCACTCAGGCATTAATGACAAACTAAAGAAATTAGGTATAAACCCTTATGTCGCCCAGGGATAGCCAGCTAGCTCATAGACAGGTCCCAGGAAGTTAGAATAGGGGAGTTCACCTCTACAAAGAGGCCAGTCACTGATGTCCATCAGAGATTGGATTGATCCTGGAAATGCTCCTTTTTGGAATCTACTTCTCTGAAGTCCAGGACAATGTCAAGGGCCACTGGATAACCAAACTGGCAGACAATTACAAATTAGGAGCAGTCATAGAATCCCCCACCGACACTAATGCTCCCTAAGACAAATAACTGGTGACAGAACCATGGACTAAAATGAAATGCCAAGCCATGCATAACAGTTCTTTCAGAGGATCTATTTGCTGGTAAGTGGTTAGAGACTTAGTTTGCCCAAAAGTCTCAATTGGTCACCCCTGATAACTACCTCAGAGCCCTATCCCTATCTCCTATATTCTGTTGATTGGAGGTCTATGCCTGGCATACAAGGTATCTTTGGACCCCAGTCTGATAGACCTGCTGTATATCTGCAAAATAAACAGCTCAAGAATTACTCCTCCTAAACACTTAACCTTGTCTGTGGTATAAAAAGGACCTGGAGAGAAATGTATGTATCCAAGAGACTAACCCTTCTCTGGAGCAGACTACTCATCCATGTGAATCAGAATTCCTACCTAACCCAATTCAAGTCCAACTTGGACAACTGGATGGGGAAGCCAAACTTCAACCCTGGTTTGCCTTAATGTCTTTAATGGACACTGACAGCCTGTAAATGTTTCATGTCACAAGCCCCTCCTTACACTAAGAACTGTACCATAACTTGTCAGAGGCTTGGAATGCTTACCTAGGCTTAAAAAAGGTCACAATGATCATTTTGAACCGATTAAGTGTATAGTGGGCTGTTATTACTATGGCCAGAAATAGACTGAATCCATTAAGCCCCTGCTATACAGAAATTATAATTATTGCTCAGTCTGTAGTCTGTATACTGCAGTGTCCATATACTACATAGAAGCGAATGTATTTTACTAATGTGGCCTGTCAATCCCTTACTCCCCCTTTCCTGCAGTCATCCAGGTTCCCTGTGTACTGGTCATCTGTATGAATGCTGTACTCAAAGGCTCTGCAATCGGGAAAGTATGCATCTCATTCAGACTTGGAATGAGGTACAGAAAGGAAGTAGCTTCACCTGTAGTTTTGCAACTCCGTTGGACACTATTATAAAATCTGTATCATGTTAATAGAAATGCTCTTTTCAGGTCACTAAGTGCCCTCTGGCCTTCTACTCCCATCCCCAGCGTCAAACATCTTCTGGTATCCCCTGTTCTGAGTATGACTGTAGCCTACGTAGCTGGTCTGACTTTAACCATATTCAGAGATGTGAAACGTAGTTAAAATTCATGTTTTATTTGTGCAACTTAAATGAACCTTTTGACAGGTTGTAGATAACTGTTTTAAATTAAAATGACAAAAACATTTTATTAAAAAGGTTGCAAGTCATTTTCTTATCGTGTTTATTATACAGTAAAGCTCTGCCTCTGATATGATTTTATCTGCATCATCAAAATGCAGTAAAGCAGAAACTTTAAAAAAATAACAAGTGTCCATTTAAAGTGGGTCACTGCTCACCTGCCTCTTCTTAATGCAATTTAGTACTGTACAGTATTTAGTTCTTTAGAGTTAAAAATATCTGCACGAGTTTCATCCACAATGTATTCCTGGCCACAAAGATTAATGGTGTGGAAGAAATAACACAAAGCTTCCATAAACGAATCAGGAAGGAATAAAGAAACTCAGATTGCCAAATTTATTTCCATTCACCAAACCCTTTTGCATTTTCAGTTGATATAATTGGACCACTTGCATAAGAGTATACAAAAAACGAAGACAGAATACAGGAGGTTGGTACTGAATAGCTCCTGCTTTATGTTCCAGACAGACTGCATTTCGCTGATTGTTCGATGTACGTTTGTGCATTGATTACTGTAAAGATCTTTAACAAGAGACTTGCCTGGAAAATGTTATATATATGGAAATAGCATGTTATGATCACTTACGCTTTGCTCATTTACATAATAAGGAATATGTAAAAGGAAAATGAAATTTGCTTAACGTGAATCTAGCAACTCAACTGCATAAATGCAACATTTCTGGTTGCACATACCATGAGACCTGCAAAACTCTCAGCATTAAGAACATTACAGTTCTGTATGATATAACCCATTTACATCACATAAACAGTCCGCATTCTATCTTTTACAGTCCTAGTGTAGCTGATAAAATCACGGCTGGATTTTAGACACAGATTATTTTGTTTTAATTTAACTTCATGCATCTGAATTCAACCTCCAAACCCACAATTCATTGCTGAGTGGTGCAAATATGAAACACATGCCTATATCAAATAAAATAAAAAAATGCTTTCCTGGTATGTATTACATTTGCTTCTCCACGGCAGAGGAAGCTGTTTCAGGGGATCTACTTACTGATAGCTAGTTAAGGACATAATTTCCCCATATGTCCCATCAATCTGCAATAAATACCAACTCTCCCTCTGCCAGTTCATTGACCAACCACACAGCACCATTTACTAACCATTTTGTCGTTTAGTAGCCGTTTTCCTTATCTAACTTATGTCTTTAGTCTTTTTTATGGTTTGATGTTATGAAATATGTTTTGATGAGTCTTGAGATAGTGAGACTCAATGAGCGAACATGCAGATTTATATATACTAATTACATGATTTCCATTTCTCAAGCTAACTTATTGCCAAGGTGAAGTGATCTCAGTGCTGGTATATATAAGTTCAGAGGGTAAGAAGGGCTTAAACCCCCTCAACAAACAACCGTTTCAAAGCTGAACACTGATGTTCAATAGTCATTCTCCTCTGTTTTGATACTTTTTTTCAGAATTCTGAGGCTTCCTCTACAAGTTTCAGAATTATGGTGTGAAACCTTTGTCTTAATTATATTCTTGCATACTACAGTTTCTTTTTTTACTTTTTTTATTTTCTTTCATTAACATTTAAATGCATTAAACTAATTATTTGTTGAGTTCAATTATTCGGTTGCACTTTATGCTGGGATTGTTATATTTTTTAGATGGTAAAATAAGATGACCTTAATTTTGTGTTTATCCCTCCCTCGAAGTACTACCATACCCAAGCAGTACGATCATTTGAGACATGTTGCATCTGGACTACCTTCGGATGGTATAAATGTCAGAGCTGGGTTCCTACTCTGTATGGAATTTTTGTCACCTCAGTGTACTTGGAATTCTCGCAAAAAAGTAATGCAGTCTTACTTACCTGTCAGAGCGTAGATCTACAGATGAAAAGAGAAGAGAAAAATCCAGCATGTTCTGCTGATCTTCTGTTTCACTGATCACAGTTTTTTGCAATTATTTAAACCGGGAAGGCAATAACCGCACAAAATAACTCTGCAGACACAGTATGTTGTACGCTTTTCAGTTTCTAACTTAAGCAATTTTAATGATGTCTGCTTACTTCCGTAGAAAATCCCCAATTACCCAAGAATATATTTTCAGTATCTGAGACCATTAAGTCCTTTAAATACCAACATCACTTCCTTAAAATTATCATCTGAAGCTAAGGATAACCATAAATCCTTCTTTAACTACATCAGATGATTAAGAAATCGCACTCGGCAATCCTCTGAATTAATTAATAATGGGATTCCTCACTCTGACCCTAAAGCTATCCCTAATCACTTTGATACATGTTGTCCTTCAGTATATTTTGTCTTTATCTAGCTTCTGTCTTATTCTTTTTTGGGTAGCCATTTGATACTGAGAGACACGTTGTGACATTTCCTGGAATACTGAGAATGAATACATGAACAAGTGGATTTATATATACTAACTACAAGGTTGCCATTTCTCAGACTATCTTTCTACAAAGGTGCGTCAGTCTTGGAGCTGGCATATGTAGGTTCAGTGGGTAAGGAGGGCTTAACCTCTAATTAAATTTAGTGCCAAATTCAGACCAGAAAGTTATTAAATTTTCACAGATTTTGAAGTCCCTTCTCCCTCCCTACGATTTTGTATGGGACATGCCCTAATTGCACTGTCTAAATCTAAAAATGCAACCTGTATGAACCCTGACAATAAATATACTTGCTTGATTTTTCAGTAGTAGCAAACACAGTCTCTCTGAACCCCACCGAAAACTGTTCAACTTAAAGATAGCCAGAAGGTATGTTCCTGGAATTTGGAAAACAACAATTGTTATGTCACTCTGTAAAGAAGGCCTCATCTCAGAACCCAGCAACCATATGTATGTCAGTCTAACAAACATTATTTCAAAGTTATGGACCATATTATGTCTAAATTCATAAGCATCAACATAAAAGTGTCTTATTTCTTAGTAGCTGCAGCAATATGGCTATGCCTGCTTTAGTCAGTAAACTTCACGAAAGTCACTGAGGCAGTAAGATGGTGGGCATGCAGTTCATAGAGCATTCCAGAGTCAGGCCAAGGTCTTTAACACTGTTTTCTCAGGCCGGAATTGTAAATAAGCTTAATGACCAAAATGTAGACCATTATGATATAAGATGGATAGCCAAGTGTGACACATATTACCCATGTAGTTAAAGCAACAAATGCTACCTCAGAAAGCAAAAAGGTGACTAGTGGTGTTCTTCAAGACTTAGTGCTATGATCCCTCCTATTTGGCATCCATGTCTCAGATCTCTAATCCACTAACTAGATCCATGGTTAGCTAGTTTTGCTTATGACTGCATGCTGAGTGTTGTCATTCGATCAGTATCCAATACCGCAGCACTACAGCAAGCGGTAAACCATACATATCAGTAGTGTATTAAAAATGGGATTAAATTAAATTCCAAAGTGTGTCAATGTCACACACCTTTGGCAAACAGATTGAGAACAGCTGTCTTTCTTCTCTCCAAACTGATATGGTTCTCAGAAATATGAGAACCTTCAAAGACATTTCCTTATCCTTTACCTCAGCTGATGTAAGTTTAATAAAAGTCGGAAGTCTGAGGCAGTGAAACAAACTCCATTATGTGCACTGGCAACTGCTTACTGCTACCTAATACAAAATCCTCTTGTGAGAGGTATAAATTCATATTGGAATTTAACTTCCCCAAAGCCACAGTTGTTAGCAAACAGCAAATTTGCACTGTTGTACAATCCATATATTAACACTAAGCACACACAAGTAGAGGCACTGGAGAAAACCCTGCCTATGCCTCCCAGACATGGCCATAATTGACACAGGCCTGAACTGCATGTCCACATCTTACATGCTATACATAAAATTGTGCCCACCATTTCTTCTCCAAAGATGGGATACCCAAGATGAATCAAAGCTTGATGTAACCCATCACAATGTCCCTGTTATCAATGACACCATTGTCAGAAATACATAACTTCCATTCACCTGGCAAAGCAAGGACAGAGTGATGATCCGTTATCTCTCAGGTGCTCAGATTTGTGATATCGTCAAGGCCATTCAGCTAAAGTACACATATGTGCCATGTGAGAGTGAATTAACTCAGATGCTCTATTGTAAAGGAGATGATGAAAGACAGCGTTGAGCTCTCGTTATATCTGACCAAGATAGGGAAGGAGCTAGGCTGGCACAATGTCTTAACCAAGAATGATGCAACAATTCAAGCAAAAAATAATTCTTTAACAATTCAATAACCAGTATCAGTCTAGGGGATCCAATATGTTCATCAGCATGAGAGGTGGTGGTCAGTAGCCCTGCCTGCTTTGCCAGGGATGGCCTGCAGCTCTCTGCGCAGTGTTACAACATGTTGGCTAGGATATTTTTTTTACCCACGTACAGCCTTTTTTAGGCAGAGGTAGTTATCTACACATTTCAGTTCAACAGTTTCTAGTCTCGTCTGTTTCAGCTTTGCACTACTCTATGCTAGGAGTGCTAACAAGAAAATGCCCACCCTGGAAGCTTTCCTAACCCTTGAACACATGCATGAAACTTGTTTTGAGTGTAATGAAAATGCGCTTCTATTTACTTGGGTTTAGCACTTCTTACTCATTCAGATTATCAGGCAATGCTGTGATGAGGGTGTATCCATATGCATCTGCAATCCAAAAAGCTCATGGCAAGTTCTAGATGACAATAACTGACAACTCCTGGATATCCTAGTAAAAATAATTATGTCTAAATATCATATTATTTTCAACTACAGTGCCCTTTCTATGTCTCCAGGTAACCATGATACCTCTCTCTTTTCCAGCTGAAGTCTCTAGCTGCTAAACCTAATGCAATCATCTTGGCTAACTTTAACTACCATTATACAATAAATGTTGATTACTATTGAAAAAAAAAGCATGGTGACTGGATAGCACAACCAGAATTCCCATGTAAATCAAGTACAAAAAAAAAAAAAAAAGTCCAGCTACTGAATTACCATTGAGTGGCCAGAGTTTCTGTTGGCATACGCTGATGGGGAGAGCAAAATATAAGAAAAATCAGGTATGTTCTGTAAAGATTAAACAAACAGAAACCTACCCGATTTTCCTTAAATGTTTGCACTGTCCATCGGAAATTTCTATTTTTTTAATAGTTAAAAAAAAAACAGCAATGGAGATTTTTTTTCTCCATCACTGATGTACTGTATCAGCATGGGAACATAAGCCCGATATGTAAGAGCAGTACAACAGTACAGAGAAGACCGAAGTGTCCTTACACAAACACATTATGTAAGAAAGGTAAGTGATTTATTTCTTAAATAGTGTAATTATATTGTAGCAATATTGCAGTTTTGTCTGTGGTATATCAGGATTTACCCATGTTTGGCTACATTTAATCACTCAAGCTTCACCCTCATGATCAAACCAGCTTTGGCTAAATCCTGATGTACCCACAAATAGACATGGATTATAGCTTAATTAACTGGCAGACTTGTACAACAAACAACCGATATGCACACTAGATCCTTAACTTTATTGATTCCCTTAACTAAACCATACCTTCTCTTTCTAGTGGTTCTGGTCTCCTTGACTAATGTCACTTCCACACACCAAAATCTCATAGTCCATGATTAAATCAGATCATCACACTGTCACATTCTCACTTCCACACCCCAAAGTCTTGAGGGTTCATCTATGGCTGCCAAAATAAAATATATATATCTCTATGAAAAGCTATATAGCGAACATAAAACATTGCCAAATGTGGATAATTTTAAAAAATCATTCATCAAATGGCCATAGTCAGCCAATAACCAGGAAGTAATGTGATACATACGGTAAGCGAAGAAAACTTTTAAAATTTTCCCTTTTCCCCACTGCATTGCAATCTCAGAGTTGGTATATATAGTTGGGAGACGCAGCCCCCCCACCTTGGTTGGTTGCGGTCATGATGTTGGCCAACTATGGCTTTTTGATTAATGCTTTTCTGATGTTATCCACATTTGGTAATGTTATGTTTCAATGTTCAAGTTTTGCTATTTAGCCATTTGCGGGTATTACTTTTCGGCAGCCGAACACAGACCCACTCCCACAGTCCATGATTAAACCTGTCACATTCTCCATATGAACCCAGCACTTGACTCCATCCAACCTCACTGTATTCAGGGATTTCTCTAACCCAAGCCTCCTAGTACTCACTGATGACCTACGGAACTATAAAATCTCTCAGCACCCACCAAGGACCATACAATAAAAGCAGCTGCATGCACCACTAACTTTTACTCCTACCTTGACTCCTGAATCAAGTTGTCTGTCCCTGTCTATTATAAATATCAATAATCTGTACAAGAAAACAAAAGAAAAAAAAAACTTTTTCACTAGGGAAAAAGTTCATATAACCCAATATAAATATGGTCTTAAATGGCTCTGTGAGGAGCTCAGCTACACGATCAAAATTTGGAAAGCCAAGTATGAAGTGACTACTGCTGCTACTTCCAAAGATAACCATAAGCATTTATTTAACTATGTGAGTAATCTCAGAGAAAGATATCCAAATGTGTACAGAACCAATACTTGCAGATTAACTTATTCCCAGCTTCTCCCTGATCTTACTCCCTAGCTTTTTTACCCCTTAATCCACAGTCCGTAACCCTCCAAATTACTTCCGAATAGGTCCTAAATTAATGCTGTCTTCAAAACCAAAAGCATTAACTGCATGGGTCCTAACAATGTCCCAGGTTATCTCTTTGCAACAAATATGGCCTCAAGGATTCCCTTCCAGGCCTATTCAGTCTTTGTTTTTCCACAGAGTATGTGCCCCTTGCTTATAAATCTAACACTTAGATGTGTTGTTGTTGGGCAGTGTGGCTTACCTGGAATGGGCACACTTCTGTAATAACAGTTTTAAACAAAAAAAAATCACGGTGTTCACCATCTCTACACCAGAAATGCAAGCAATTACAGTGCACTCGATTTATTTGAATATTCAGACAGAATTGCTTTTAAAACATGCTGTGCTTTAACTAAACAGCTTGCAGATCTGAAATACTATTGGCTACAAGGTTTAGTGTCTGCTTTTATCTCTGGCTTTTTGAATTTTCTGAAGTGCATTATTTTGTTCTTTAGCTAAAACAGTTTTGTTAAAACTTGCTAAGTAGGCCTCATCAGTAAAACTCAGCCTCATTGAAAGTGCGATTGTACCTTACAAGTTCTGAGTCTGGTTTGTTACACATTTGTTTTACTGACTGAATTGCTTTCTCCTGCTCTTTGACCTTTAATTCCATATAACAACAGGGTGTGCATTTGTTGCTGCCCACTGTGGTTTGCCTGGACTGGGAACACTTCTGTGATAGTTTTTAAACAAAAGTAAATCAAGCTACTCGGTAGCTCTACACCAGAAAAGTAAGCAACTATCTTATTCTTGTATTCAATCAGAATCATTTTAAAGCATTTTGTTGTAAGTATATTGTTTTGCGCTTTAATTATAATTACTTTCAGACCTAAAAGACTATTAGGTACAAGGTTTAATATTTATTTCCATCTATGGCTTGTGTTAATTCTGTTGAATTTTTGTTGTATGAGTTATTTTCTTTATTTAGCTGGAGAACAACAAATGAATCCCTTTGCACAAAATTGGGGCTGGAACAGACTATGGTAATTATAGACTCCTAGGCCTGACAAGCCTCATCTGTAAGGCTATGGAACAGATCGTTATTGAATTAATAAATAAGGATATAGGTGATTTACAGACTCTTATCCCAGCCCAGTTCATATTTGTCAAGGGCAGATCTTGCCTAGTTAGCCTGGGTGACGTCTTTGAAAAGGTCATTGAGGAAATGGACAGGGGCATATCAATGTACCATGCCTACCTGGACCTTGCAAAAGCATTCAGAATCATCCCGCACTCGGACATCTCCCAGCTAAATGCTAATCCCTGTGTAACTCACTGGAGAGCAAAATATCTCACAAATAGAACACAGGAAGTTAGGAGCTCTGCCTCCAGCAAAACAAAAATTACTAGTGGACTGACCCAGGGTTCAGTCTTTGGCCCACTGCTCTTTGACATTTACTTCTTGAAAGTCAAAGCTAATGCTAAGTATTTGTGGCTGACCAAGTTAGAAGATGACTGCAAACTTGGTGCCATCATAAACTCTCCAGAGGATATGATCCTACAAGAAGGTCTGTCCCAAACAAATAGTTTGTGTCAAAACCATGTATTGAAGCTAAATGCCAATACATGTATAATCATATCCTTTGCATGCATGACTCGCTTTTGAACTACAGCATTGACATCCCCCTTCTCCAGAAATTGATCCCATAGTTAGTGATTTGGAAAGCTATTTTGACAATGAACTGTCCTTTGATCATCATGTACCTACTATTGTAAGGAAATAATTTTTCATTGCACAACTTATATTGAAATGTATGGCAACCAGATCTAGGGAAGTAATTGTTTCTCTGTACTCGGCACTCAGACAAATCATGGAGTATAATGCCCCTTTCAGTATGTACCTGCCCAAACACTTGTCACAGCTGCAATGACCACAATGCTTCCTCACTAAAATAAACAAGGGCCTAAATCATAAAAACTAAGCAGACCATCTCAAAGCCTTGTCTTTCTTCTTCGTATCATACAGGCGACTGATAGGTGACCTCTGCCTCACATACCAAGTGTCAACAGATCCTGTTCTGTTAGACCTATTATGCATTCAGAAGTCTAGTGATATCAGAAACACCCACTAGAGGAACCTAAATCTGCTTTGCAAAACTAATAGAACATGCGGGGGGGGGGGGGGGCAGGTATTTATCATAGGGAATACCACCTCTCTGGAACCGGCTTCCTCTCGACATAATGCAGAGTACTTCTCTTATTCTGACAGAGGAGTGGAAGGATTTAAAAACTTTGGAAAGGGATAGATATGTTGAAATAGAACCAGATGATAAAGGGGGAGTTATAGTGGTGATGATCATTCATTTTTATAAGAAAATGTGTTTAACTTATTGCATAATGAATTTGAATATCAATTACTAGAACATAATCCAAGACAACAAATACAGCCGGGTATTATGATATTTATGGAATATTTGGTTAAAAGGGACATTTTACCTGAAAGGTTGAAATATGTACTAGTCATAGTGAACACCCATGTTCCCTTATTTTATGCCCTCCCCAAAGTTCGCAAAAATATGGAGAAGCAACCTCGAGAGACTATTTGTATCTCAGGTGGGGGATCCCACGGAAGGGGAAGGGGAGATTTTGGATAAAATATTACAACCTTATGTGGTGCATCATCCCTCACACATTAGGGTGTGAAGACTGGTAGAGATGGGTGAAGGCTGCCAGCCTAGCCAGATAGAATTGTGCAGATAATTCTATCATTTGTAAATATGAATGTTGAACTTAAAACAATGTGGCAACATTGCCATCTGTTGTAAAGAAAGCTAAGTCAAGCATTTCTTGTTGGTCCTTTGAAATTAAAATGATTTTGTCACTGCCTTTGATGTTTTACAAGTCGGCTCCAGTCTGGCTAGATGAATGCTTCCTGCCTATTGTTTTAAGGCTAAAGTTAATTACTAGAATTTACATGTGGAATGTCCTTTATTGCTCTAAGTGTAAAAGAATGTAAATGCAGTTTCTGTCAGCCTGGGAACACCAGGAAAGTGTAAAAGATGATGCAGTGTTTAGCAGGACTGCAGTTTCAATTTAAACAGAAAGAACCAGAGATTATGAAGCATTTTTGTCTGGATATCCAACTCAGCACTGCCTTATGTTCTCTTTATGTAAGTAGTATGTTAGAACTGTGATTTCTCCTAGAAGTAGCTAAGAATTAGAAAAGATTAGACTAAGTGTTGTTCTGTGATGTCAGAACTGTACTACTGATTTATTTTAAGTATTTCTGTGTGATCTCTGAACTTTTGACTAGCACTGTATAATAAAATGTATTGTCTTGTGGTTTTAATTATTTATTATTAGATATTTTAAAACCTTTTAACTGTGGCTGGTTTGTTTAGAGATAATTTAAGCTCTTTAGAGTACTTGTATGCCTTTGGTAAAACTGTTCATAGCCACTCTAATAAGCCTTGACTGTAGTCACACTTACTAATTGCATAATAATATTGCACAGTAATAATTGGACACCCTTTTAAGGGCCTTTGAGTAGCTGATAAGTATTAGTGGGTGGTGGCAGCTGGTACTACCTTATAGTCTGGGAAAATGGGGCACAGCTGGAGAACCTGTGCCAGCCTTCCCCAGAAGTGTCTGTGTGGTTGTGTAAACTCTTATTTCAAAGTGTGTGCGTGTCAGCTACTTGGGCAGGGACATGACGCACTGGTTGGACAGAGACAGTGTGGAGATTTTAGCCTGCCCACTAGGCTGAGATCTGGACCCTATAGCTGTGCCAGTGGAGAGTCGTATTGGGGACCTGGGGAGCAAGGGACTGACCAGCCCCGGACTGACTGTGATCTCTGTGTGCTCTTAAGGGAAATTGCACTTTACTGTGTATATTTGGTATCATTTCCTCTCATATGAGATGCCCTCTCTGGTGTTAGTGGTGAGGATTGCAGCTCCTTGATTGCTGGGCCTTGGCGCACGGGTGTCTCATAGGGATACACAGCATTTCCTTAAGGAAATTAAGCATATCAAGTGGTAGAAAGGGTATTTTTTGCAACAGTTGATGTTAGTAGTCTGTATACTACTACTGAACATAGATATGGACTAGAGGCCATTGAACATTTTTTAGTGAATATTAATGAGTTACAGACTTTTTTAAATACAGCTAGTTTTATTTTGAATAATATGTGTTTTTCTTTTGATAGGTCTTTTTATAGACAACTAAAGGGTGCAGCTATTGGGAGCTAAGTTTGCTCCAAGCTATGCTAATTTGTTAATGGGACAATTTGAAGATTTTTTTTTTGTATAGTGAGTCTTACTTTGTCAACAATGTGGTCTTTATAACTGCTACAATGATGATTTATTTTTTTTATAGCTCAGGGCTCACAGGAAAAGTTTGTTGGTCTTATGCAGGCTATACAGAAGAATACCTTTGATTTATCTTTTACTTATAACAAGCATGATAATATTCATTATTTGGATGTTGAGTTGTATATTGTTAATGCTACAATGCATTCAATGTTATATAGAAAAGGAACTTATCTGAATTATTTTTTGTATGCATATAGTGCACACCCCTTTCATGTGATAAGATCTCTCCCTTGTGGTGAATTCTATAGAGCTAGAACTTTTTGTTTAGATGAGATTAATTTCCAGACAGTAGCTGTGGATATACTTGATAGATTGTAATAATCTCCTCATTGCCACATGACAGAAGGTTGTAGATGGAGATAACCAATGTACTCAGAAATATAAACATGGTGAAAAGGTGTTTGGGGATTATAAAGGGGAACAGGAGGATATATAGTTTGTGACTTGTTATGCTGCATTTATTGAAGGTGCATCACATATCTTGAGGATGTGATATATAAGAATTTGAAAGTGAATATTTCATATTAGAAATTCACCTAACATAGCAAGTAGAATTGTACACACACACACACATATGGGTAGTGAGGTTTTGGAGTCTGAGTGTAAAGGATGCACTACTTGTAGTTACATGGAACAGGGCACTACACACATCATTAATGGGAAGTTGTTCAGAGTTCCACGAGTATTTAATTGTTATCAAAAAATGGTGAGTTAGGAGTTACTTTGCCCCTGTAATAAATTTTACATCGGTAAGAGCATACATCAGCTTAGGATGAGGATATATGAACACATCCAAGATGTCAAAAATAATTTTCCTACCAGCCCCTGTAGCATCACATTTTTTTTTTTCAAATGTCATAATAGTGATTCGGATTTATTGAGGTTCTTTATAATGTATGTATTGACATGTCCTGATTTATATTAACACCCATCTGATATATTATTACAGAATGAGGCTTGGTTTATTTTCACTTATGATACTTTGCAACCGAAGGTCCTTAATAGTAAATTACTTATGTAATATTTAATATAACAGCTTTGGAAGTATCTTGGAACCTCATTTCATAGAAGTTAGGATATGTGTATTTTTATATTCGACTCGCTTAGTGTTATTACTATTGTTATAATTCTTGTTATTCTATGAAATCATTTGTTTCAGCTGAATTATTTTTGCTTTATGTTTCCATTTGAATTCATATGCATTCTGGTACATTCTATTTAGTAATGTTCTACATGATGAACTATTTAAGTGCTTTACTGCATTTAAAACTTTTCAACCCTGAAGGTGTGTGCCGAGACTGTAGTTCATTTTTGGTTTAACACATTGTTCCTGGTTTCTAATAAAGTTGCTTTTTTGTACCAAATGATGTAACCCAAACCAAGAGAATGTTTCTGTCTACAGCTAAGTATAAACAGCTCCCCTGAAAGCTTGTGAACCCGTTGATATTTACTTGACAGAACTTATAACTGTAAAAATCATACAAATGCTGTTTTAACTTTATGTATCTCGATGATTGTCTACTAGACGAATTGTTAATCTCTAACATATTGTGTATGATTGTTATAAGTATGCTCTATTTTTTTCTATTCTCTCATGTACTGTATTGTATTGTGGAGCTTTTCTCCCCGGGCCTCCACTGAAAATAGACTTGTGTCCAGTCAGATTTTCCTGGTAAACAAATATAAATAAATAAATAATAAATTTACTAAATACTTCTCTTACTCTGTTTAAATGTAACTTGGATGAATGGATAGGTAACCACCGTTTCACACCTGGTTTAGCTCCAGTGGCCGTCATGGACGGGGGAAACATGTGAGTAATCAACATATACTTGTGCGGCCTGATTTTGGAGATTCAGATTGCAAAATATAAGGGCTAATAATTACCATGGAAATATAGGGCTAGGCCTCTTAAGCCCCTAACAGACAAATAGCCTAGTAAGTATCTATGAACCTGTAGTGTCCCAACAGAGGAGTGACCATGCCATTGATCCAAGCTAACCAGTATTATTTTTTTAAAGTTAGGATATATGTCAATTGATTGGCAGCACTTTCATCAAGTGAAGAACAATTAAACACAAATGAATGAAAGAACTTTCACCAACCCTCGGAGGTAATTTTTTTTTTTTTTCAGTTGCCCCCGAACCCCCCACCATGTGGGAGGGAACACTATCCATACCTGCAAACTTAAATATACCTACATTGAGACTGCACAACAGTGGAGTAAGATGAAAACTCCACTGCTGTTGAAAGCTTTTTTGGTACTGTAAATGAACTCATAAACAATTATATGGTAAGTCTGAACTCCCTCATCTCAAATCAGTCTTGTTTTCCAGGTGTATGCCTTGTCCACTGAATTTTGTGTTCTTCCTTGAAAGGGTAACTGAGGGACTAGAGAATGGCCATCAGTGTGCACTGCTTACCTAGATTTAGCTAAGGCCTTTGACGCTATGCCACACTCTGATATTGGTACCTATGTGACTTACTGGATATCAAATGGGCGCACTGACAGAAACTACACACAGTGGGGGATAGTAGCACACTTTCCTCTAAGAAAACACTATCTGGTGGTGTCCTGGTGTATTGGGTCACCTCATCTTCATCATATGCTGCTTTAATGTCCAAGCTGGTGCCAAAGGTCTATGGCTAACAGAATATGTTAATGATTGCAGACTCAGCACTGTCATTAACTATTGAAATGACACACTTACTCTGCACTAGTACCTGGTATTACGACTATGGGCTCCCTCAAAGCTGATGCCATTGTTAGGGCCCTAGGCACATTCTTAGACAATAAACCCTCATACGACCACCATGTATCAACCTGTTAGGAAATCATTCTACCTGTTCCAACTATTTCCTATTAGCACATCACCTAGTCCAAGGAAGTTATTGTCCCCCTCTAACCATCCACAGTCAGGCCCATAATAGGATATAATGCCTCCATCAGAATTTCTTCCCTACCAAATATATCACTCAATATTAATGACCACAGCACTATTTAATCATGAAATTCTTGAGTATGAGCCCCTTTAAGTTACACCGACTGATGAAGAGTCCTATTACTTTGTCTTCTATAAACTATTGCACAGTGATCCCTTCTTGCCATACAAGGCTTAAGTTCAGTTGATGAAAGTGATAGTAGAAGGCTGCAAAAGGTGATTTTCTGAGCCACATAATAAAAAAAAAATATTTCGTTAGCCCTTTCATTTCCCTGTGAGTAGATGGTATTTAAGCCCTAACTTTGATAGGGTTTCTGTCTATACACTGAGCAGAATGGATAAGTTGTTGACCGCAGCTGTTAGCTGAGATATATAAGTATCCTGTTTTTTTTTCGATTATTTATACAGATTATTGTTTTTAACAATTAATATATAGCACTTTTATTGTCTGCTTTTTAGTCTTCGAGTGTATTTTATTGCTATTAACTAATCTGCACAAGTAACTGATTTGTCTGCAGTTAAAAGCATTCTGTATCTTTGCAAATCTTTATCTGTTTGTGCTTTCTCTAGTGCTACTGTCTGTAGGCTATTGTCAAGTTGGTGTCTTGCTCTTATACTTGGTGGCTTTGCAGTTGCCCGCCCCTACTGTAAATCTGATCTGTGACACTCCTCCCAGTCTAGTGTCATTAGCTCATTGCCTTAATATTGCTACAACTCAAGTGCTCTAGGTTGCACTGCATCTGAAGTGTTTGTGTGTTTTAGCTGCTTTTCTGTATATATAGACTTCTCTGTTTCTTTAACTAAATAAGCTCTGCAAATTTGTTTTATTGCATTCCTGCCTGTATTTCTGAGTTTTTTGCACTTTTAAAGTTTGTTTTTGCTTAGTTTAACTGGTAGGCTACACACTCAAGTGAGCTAGCCGAATTAAAGCATTTACTGTGTTTCTGTACCTAATTTCTGCTACTTTGTAAAAAAAAAAAAAATCCTTGTTTCCCGCCTTTACTGAACTAGAATAGTCCAATCTTCAGGTATTGCTGATCTCTGGGCTGTGTCATAGTTCCGGTGTTGCCCATATTCTTATTTGGATAGGAGGAAGCTTCTTTGTTCACCAGTGAGAGTGGGGAGCTCTGAGCAGCCTATCTGTCCCTTGAGGAGTGGTTCCAGCCCAGTGACCTTTAGCTTATTGGCCGTTTTGGGCCATTTCCAATCTCTTTCTAACCCCCTGCTTTAAAGCCAGCTTTAGCGCGCTTTTGCACTTGTAATTTAAAGTTTGTCCTGTTTGTTGCATTTACCTGAGGCTACACACTGAAGTGCGCTAGCCTGTGTTACATATTTATTGCATTTTTCTGCTGTTTGTTGCAAAAAAGAAAAAAAAAATTATCCTTGTTTCCCATATTTCCTGACCTAGAGTAGTCCAAATACAGGCTTTGCTGTATTCTGGACTTTTGGAAAGTTCCTGTGTTGCCCATTTCCTTTCTTGGATAAAGGGAGGCTTCTTTGTTCACCAGTGGCAGTGGGGAGCTTGGAGCAGGCTATCTATCCCTGGAGGAGTGTTCCCAGCACAAGAATCTGGTAGTCTATTGGCTGTTTTGGGTCAGTTTTTAGCTCTTTCAAGTCCCCCTGTATAAAACCCACTTTGGCGCGGTTTTTGCACTTGTTACTACTCAGCCAAGCCCCTTGTGGTCCTGCAGATTGGTGCTAGCAGCAGAGAGGCTAAAAGAGTGACTGCTAACCTGATAAAAGTGTTTGTTTTCCTGCTACTACCTAGGCGACTGTCTGATCTAGCTAAACTGCAAGTATTTCTGCTTCTTGAACTGTTTTAAACTGTTTAAAGTTGTTTTTGCACCTGCACTTTTAAAGTTTGTCCTGTTTGTTGCTTTTACCTGTTGAGGCTACACACTCAAGTGCGCTAGCCTGTGTTACATATTTATTGCATTTTCCTGCTGTTTGTTGCAAAAAAAAAAAATATCCTTGTTTCCCGTCTTTCCTGACCTAGAGTAGTCCAAATACAGGCTTTGCTGTATTCTGGACTTTTGGAAAGTTCCTGTGTTGCCCATTTCCTTTCTTGGATAAAGGGAGGCTTCTTTGTTCACCAGTGGCAGTGGGGAGCTTGGAGCAGCCTAACTATCCCTGGAGGAGTGTTTTGGGCCAATTTCTAGCTCTTTCAAGTCCCCCTGTATAAAACCCACTTTAGCGTGGCTTTGCGCGATTTTGCGCATAGCGCAGCATCGGGCAGCGCCGCTTAATTGGGTTTAAATCATTCTCGGCTCCACAAAGTCTGCTCTTCACTTTTTCCCTTAGAACTGATCTAGTTCTTATAATAAACACCTTATTCCCACTCTAAAGCCTGGCACTTGCTCACTAAAGCAATTATATAAGTCAGCACTAAAAAATTAAAAGCACTACACCCTCACAAACTCCCCTTGAGTACTTTGTTTCCCATTGGCCCTTTTTTTCAATTATAAAGGAATTCCCAATACTATTCTAGCATGTCCAAAGGTCAGTTGTCAATCTCCTCTCTGGTCCAACTGGTGAATCTGGGAATCTTGAGGCAATGTTACAACTGCCTCATGTACACAGACAACCCTCTCCTCCTCACAACAAATTCCAACACATGTGAGAGATGCAGCCATATAGCCAAACTGGAGGCTAAGTTCTCTCAACTCAGTACTGGCGTAACCAGTCAGGAGGAGAAGGAAACCACACTCACTACAATTCCAGTCTCACATAGACCTACCACGACAGCAAACCAAACACATAAACACACAAAAACATACTCGCAGGCTCTAAATAAAAATCTGCCTAAGCAGCAGAGACCTCCACAGCAGACACCCAAGCAACCGCTACCCCAAAACAAAACATGTGCAACACATAGCTCACAAAGCCAGTATGCCGAACAGTCACAGCCCTTAAGGCTAAACAACACACCTGATACACTTGTAATAGGTGACTCTATCGTCAGGCACACTGACGTCCCGCTCACCAGGCTGAACAAGGAGAAGGTCACGGTGAGCTGCCTGTCGGGCGCTAGGATCCGCCACATAACACAAGCACGCAGGTCACTCCAAGGCAAGTACAAATATGACTCAGTCATTTTCAAACAACAGCAGACAAGATGTATATATATAGAAACAACAAAGACTATCAGTGAGTCCCAGCTCTACCTTCCAATAAAAATTTATTTCGTTGAACAGTCATTGTCTATGCTGGTGTGAATGACCTGAGACGTACCTCCCTGGACTTCATGAAAAGAGACATAGAGGAGCTCTCTGAGCATGTAGCCCAGGCCGGTATGACCCTGACCTTGAGTAGCATCTTACCCTCACCAAGAATGATGCCACAATATGAAGGCAAGATGATCAATTTCAACAATTGGCTTAAGTATTGGTGTCATTCAAAGGGGATCCAATGCCTGTCTGCCTGGGATGACATACTCGACAAGCCACGATGCTTCGCTAGGGACGGCTTGCACCTGTCACCCCTGGGCTTTCAGATATTGGCAAAGGCTCTTGCCACCCCCATAGTGCCTTTTTTAGGCAAGGCTCAAAAGACAAACCCACCTCCATAGGTATCACAAGGGATAAGAAACTAAGAGTAATGCTACTCAACGCCAGAAGTCTAAACCTCAAGATGCACGCACTCGAAACTCTCCTTAGCATGGAGAACATCGATATCTGTGCAGTAACAGGAAACCTTGTTCAAGGCTCCCGAGAGCACCCCAGCACTACCAGGTTATACCTCATACCATGTTTTTCTGCCCCAAAACTTGGACTGAACCACAAAAGGAGGGGGAGTATCAATATTCCTCAAAAATACCCACACCTCCACGTTGGTGGCACAGCACGAAGCATCAGAGACTATCCATGTGCAACTAACAGTGGGTAAAACTGCCTTCCAGTTTATAGCCTGCTACAGACCACCCTCCCAAACCCAGGGACCCCACTTGGCCTTCCTGAGAACACTGGAAAATATGAAGGTCTCTCCAAACACCATTATATTGGGCGACTTCAACTACCCTAACATAGACTGGGAGCATTGCTCTAGCTCCAACACCCTAGCCCAAAGGTTCCTAGAATTTATAAACTCAAATGCTATGGAACAACTTGTTGCCACTCCCACAAGAGGGGAAAACATACTTGACCTGATCATCACCAACATGGGGACTCTATGCTCCAGACCAGAAGTGTATCCCTCACTGGTAAGATCAGACCATAAACTAATCTCACTAGATATTCACATCCCGACCCCAGCCCCTGCCCAGAAAACCACAGGGAAAAACTTCTCTAAAGCAAATTTCACACTCCTCAAAACTGAGGTGGAATCCTTCAAAGCCCCTGGGCCTGTGGAAAGTACGGCCCAGACAGCAGAATCCTTTATAAACGCATTCTATGAACACCTTCAGGAATGCATGGATCATGCAATCCCAAATAAAACCAAGACCCAATCCTCCAAAGTTAGGCGTCCTGTCTGGTGGATCCCAGCCATAAACAAACTATACAATAGAAGGAGGAAGCTACTACATGATAGAGCAAAATCCCAAAAAGGGAAGGCATCTCTGATCAGTATTAGCAAAAAACTACAGGCACTCATAAAATCGTCTAAGGCCAGCTTCGAGAGAAAAATTGCCCAGGACACTAAGGATAATCACAAGGCCTTCTTTAGTTATGTTAGGAACCTGGGTGGGAATTCCCAGATATGCTCAGAATTAGTCCAGAATGACAAAAAATACACCGAACCCACAGACACTGCCAACATCCTAGCTGACAGGTTCAGCACAAACTTCTCCCCCCACTTCCCCACCAAAAGGGCAAATATCTATCCCAGCAGAGTGCTGCCCCCCTGACATCTCAGATGCTCAGGTAAGAGCTGCCCTCTCCAAAGCAAAAAACACAGCATCAATGGGACCAGACGGTGTCCCGGGCTGCGTCCTACATGAACTCCAAGAAGAACTAAACCCAAACATAAAACTACTGTTCAATCTCAGCCTTACTACAGGATATGTACCCAAAGAGTGGCGTACAGCAACAGTGGTCCCTCTCCACAAAGGTGGTGCCTCAACGGATCCTGGAAACTATCGCCCCATAAGCTTGACTAGCTTGGTCTGCAAAGCTGTGGAAAGAATCATCATGGACCTCATAAATAAAGATATTGGGGACCTACAGACACTGGATCCTACCCAGTTCAGCTTTAAGGGCAGATCCTGCCTCTTAAACCTGGTCGATTTCTTTGAAACAGTCACCAAGGCCATTGACGAGGGGAAGGTGGTCCACACAGCCTACCTGGACCTTGCAAAAGCCTTCGATACAATACCCCACTCGGGCATTATAGATAAGCTCACCAGCTTAAATATAAACCCCTGTGTCACTAGATGGGTTGCAAACTGGCTCAAGGACAGAACCCACATGGTTAGAATTGCTGGAGCCATGTCAGACTCCAAACCAGTTACAAGTGGCATCCCACAAGGCTCAGTCCTGGGACCTCTCTTGTTCAGTATATATCTCTCAGAGGTACAGGCTAACACGGAAGGACTGTGGCTGACCAAGTTCGCAGATGACTGCAAACTGGGCGCCATAAAAGACTCCCCAGCCGACACAAGCATCCTCCAAAAGGGCCTCATAGAAACAGACAACTGGTGCCAGAGCCATGGCCTCAAGCTAAATGCCAAAAAGTGTATAGTCATCCCCTTTGGCAAAAACAAAGTGCCCACAAATTACCACATAGGTGGTAATCCATTAAGTACGGAAGAAGTAATTAGGGACCTGGGGACCCAAGTTGATAGCAATCTCTCATTTGACAACCACGTGGCCAAAGTGGTTAGAAAAACATTTTATATAGCCCACCTAATCATGAAGGGATTCACATCTAGATCAGGGGAGGTCATTGTTCCTCTTTACTCATCCCTCATCAGGCCCATAATTGAGTACAATGCCCCTTTGGGATGTACCTTACCAGACACCTGCAGCAACTGGAAAGACCCCAAAAGTACCTCACCAAGAGGATCAAAGGGCTCAAACAGATGCCATATGCTGCCCGGTTAAAGAAACTCCAGCTCTACTCAGTGGCATACCGCTTGCTCAGAGGCGATCTGTGCCTGACGTATAAAGCCATGTCCAACCCGGAATTAATGGACATGCTGCACCTCAGAAAATCCAAATCCCATCGAGCTACGCGCTTGAGAGACTTGAACCTCAGCACTGAAATAAATAGGACATGCTGGAGGGACAGATTCATAACCCAGAGGCTCCCTTCACTCTGGAATAAAATCCCAGTCCAGGTTAGGCAGAGTCCCTCATTGACCCTCTTCAAGAGGAATCTTAATGACTGGATGGGAGATAGTAGGTTTACTCCGGGTATCACTTCTGTGTCACTGTTAGACAGAGGCACAGTATACTAACCTTGAAAAAGGGCATAGCAAAATTCATTTAAAATGGGTGGCGAAAGCCAAACAAACTCTGGCTAGGCTTATAAATGCCCTAGGGCAAATAGCCTAATATGAACTTATGAACAGCTATTGAAAGAATGACTCCTGCCTGCTGGAATGATCTGCCAAAAGACATTAAAGACTGTACTGATATGCAGATTTCAAATGAAACCCCAACTCCCAGCTACATTAGATTGTCTAAATGTTTCTGCTTCAGTGATGTGGGTTAATATTATCCTGTTTTCTGTAAGTATTTTTACACATTCAATGTTTGCTGTAATTTGCTGGTTTTTAAACCAACAATATAGCCTTTCCTGTGGCTCAGCTATGGACACCTATAATTAATTACCACACTATTTTGCTTCATGCATTTAACTATTTTTCTACTTAATTCTCTCAAAAGTATTCCATCTTCTTCCTTTCCTTTAAAACCTAAGACCATTCCATTCCTACTATGCTATTCCTACTACGCTATGTGAAATTTGCTTGCATTACATTTTGTAGATATGTGAGTCAAGCAGATCTAGTAACTTTACATTAATTCTGTTCTTCTTCACAACTTGTGTATATTCCAACAAATGTTCTATTTTTTTCTTGTCTTTTCTTGTTTTCAGTAGTTATGAATACTGGCATAAAATAATACTTGTTCTCACTTATTTCAGTATTACTACTGTAACCTGAACATTCACTGTAATTACAGTGCCTTGTTTAACGACTGCATGTAGTGGGTTATTTTACTATTTGTGTATGATTTGCATGATGAGTTTACCTTAAGATTGTTTCCTCTGAAACGGATTGTTACATTATAGCGGGGGGGGGGGGGGTTTGAAACTCTGTGCCCTTAGCATAGCAAGCGGATACTTTAATTAACTGCACTAACCAACAAGTTAGTGTATTTTTACATAATAATGATAATAACAATATGTATGAAACTCTAATGTCTGGCAATATTCACTGATTACAGGGGCCTGTGAGTTATGAGGGACAAAGCTTGTGTAAAGTCAACAGTAGGAGACAGATGTAAAAATGAAGGACAGTTAAGGGAGATGGGGATATGACTTAGAGAGGACTTCTTCACAGTGCTGGGAAGAACACTAAACAATATGGGGGAGACTTCTGAAACTATTATGTAGAGGCATGTAAAACAAAATTAATAGAGCAACGTGTCTACCATCATGATGCATTTTATGAACAGTAGGTGGAAACTCTAATAATTGCCATTATTGACTGACCGTTATCTGCAATGAATAAGGGGTAGGGAAGAAATAAGAGGCTACATCAGGGATGTTAACTCATGGACAGATAAGAGATATGTTTGTGTGTGTGTGTGTGTGTGTGTGTGTGTGTGTGTGTGTGTGTGTGTGTGTGTGTGTGTCTGTCTGAATGGGGGCGGTGTCTGTGCCAACAAGATGCATGGGCTGAGATTGCTGACTACTACAGAAAAGCACTAAGGGTGATTCAAAGATAAACAAATTAGCCAATAATGATTACTGCAGCTAACACAACTCTGACTTGCATTTTCCCACATCGTGGAAACAATCCCTTTCAGCTGCAGCTCCTACCATCAGCCATGGAGTCTTTCTGAATCCCCGGTTTAGTTACAAGTTAGGAACTTCACCGGTAAGGTATTCTTTGTCTTCTGCTACATGTTGGAGAACACTTAAAGAACTGAAAAAAAACAGATCATTTTCAGCATTATTTTTTATTACTATTTTTTTTGTTAGGGCTGTGTAAAATCTCAGTTAATTTATGTATATGCTCAAACTGCTTGCCTTTTTTATTTTAGGAATGCAGTCAACTCTCACTTTCTCTCTCTCTCTCTCTCTATATATATATATATATATATATATATATATATATATAAATACTGTATCTATATATATATATATATATATATATTATCTATATATATATATATATATATATATATATATATATAAATACTGTATACATATATATATATATATATATATAAATACTGTATACATATATATATATATATATATATATGGTTTCACTTGATATCGTTGAAAGCTCATTTCATCGAATTTCAAAAGAGAGAGACCAAATCATCAAAAACTCAAATCACTGAAAACTCATAACATCGAATCTCAAATCATTGAAAACTACAAAGCAACTAGAAATAACATCCCAAACACTGTTTACTACGTTTATGTAGGGGGCAAGCCCCCCCACCCCCTTGCACCCCTGCATAAACATAGTAAAATACCTGTGGGATGTTATTTCTTGTTGCTTTGTAGTTTTCAATGATTTGAGATTCGATGTTATGAGTTTTCGATGATTTGTGTTTTCAATGGTTTGGTCTCGCTGTTTTGAAATTTGATGAAATGAGCTTTCGACGATATCAAGTGGAACCATATATATATATATATATATATATATATATATATATATATATATATATATTTATTTAGATATATATATATATATATATATATATATATATAAATTACACACACACATATATGTATGTAGACTTTTTGTTTAAAATAGTCCAGTAAAGAAAGATTTTTAAATTCTTCATATTTTAAAATAAAAGTTATTGTTTGGTTATGAAAATTCTGAATTGATATTATATTACCATTGTTTCAAAACTATATTTTTTTCATAACCACATGCAGTTCTGTGGCATAGAGGGATAATGCCCCGATTCCACCCAAGTTCCTTCATTTGAATAGATACCCAGGCTCTGGTGTAGCTGCATGGTGGATAAATGCCAACTTGTTCGCTCTGGAGCAGGGACTGCCTAACCTGACAGAGCCTCAGTTGGTGAACTACAGAAGCACAAAATCTGGGTTCTTCTAGCTAGTACTTTTGGTTGTAGTTGAGGCTGGCACATATATGGTAGCATGAATGTGTCAGTGGTCTGATAATGTAGTCTCCTTTGCAGAAGCATGCATATTACATCCCCAAAGGGAGTGAAATTTGGGATGCAAGAAAAAAAATTCCCCAAAAAACTGATTAGAATGATACCACAACAGGGGCTGACTTGTATTCTCCACAGGCTAACTATAGAAAAACAACTCTCTGCTAGCCTAGGCTCCCCCCACCAACACAGTAAACTGGATAATCTGACCTGGGGAAGACAGGTTAACTTTGATGTTGCAGATAGTCAGAATGACAGTCTGTCCAAAAAGAACACAGACAGAAGTTATTTTATTCCAACATCCTTTGACACTTGTGAGGATAGACATAGTCATGGTTTCTGAAGGTCAGCTGCAAATTTAGTACTGGCTAGGGAAAATATCAGTCAGAAATTCTTGTTTGAAATAACAAAGGTTTTCAGCAAAGCAGCTTTAACTAATACATAGTATTTATTTTATTATATTGTAGTTCTTTATTTTATTTTTCTTTAAGTTACTTTACCTTTTCAGTCCGGGTACATATTAAATAGTGTAATGCCTCTGAAAAATGGCAGTTTGTAGAAACAGCTGTTAGGAAAAATTAATAACCATTCCTTTTAGTTTTTCATGCTTCCTGGTATCATTGACTGTTTTTGCACACACATTAGCAACTTTGTCTGTGCATGCATGCATGTGCGTATGTGCCTGTGTGTGTGAGCATATGTATGTGTGTGTGCATAAGCATGCATGCACATACTGTATGTACATGTCTGCAAGCATATATACATGCATGCATGTATGTATGTATGCTTGTGTGTTTTCTGTTTGCGTACCTGTGTGTGTGTATGTCAATGCTGTGGCAGGGTGAGATTTGCTCTGTCTGCAAAGCAGATGCTTGTGTGCACTACTAATTACTGCTCTGTGAAGGTTAATTGGGTTAGAGTTGATGGAAAATGGGGTAGATTTATATGGTTTGAATAGTGGGTGGAAGACAGAAGTTTTGGTTAAAAGCAGACAGCAGTGGTTATCTGTTACCATGGGAACCAGCAGTTAAAGGGAGGGTCTAACATTTGCCTGCTACAGTTCACATGGCAGTGGTAAGATCTGCCCTACCTGTTTGCAGAGCAAATGCTTGTGTGCACTGGTTGAATTAGGTCAACTCTTATTTATACATGTGACTGGTAAGGCTGGAAGCTGGATTATAGTATGTCACAGACTTCTGGTACCAGATGTGGGACATTACTAACTGTTGTTCAGTATGTACTACTAGTCAGTGGCTATTCTTGCTGTTAATAAACAGGAAAACTGGTAAAGTGGACTGGCTCTATCTAGTAAGGTACTAAAGTGTCAATCTGTCATTAGAAGTGCATTTGGAAACAGCCTGCTACACAGTTACTATTATCATCATTTTTATGTTAAGATATAGGTTAAAGCTGTATATTAAAAAAATCCCACCCTAATCAGTATGATTTTGTTAAAATAAAACAATGAGGCAACAGAGTAGTTCCTGAGCCTGAGGACAGTTAAGGTCCATGTTAAAACAAGGATAAATGTTGTTTGGGTTGGTGAGGCCAGACCTCCAGTCTCAGGGGACAAGAAATGCCTTGCCATGAAAAAAATTGCAAACTGGAGGGGATGGAAGTCCAGTCTTCCTTCATGGCTGCCTACATGATGGCACCTCTTATCAGATCTTGCCACTCCAGGAATAAATGAGTTCAGGACCAATAGGAAGGAGATGATGTATTGTAGACCAAAGTAATTCATTGAGACTTTCAGCTGCACTAAGTGGTTGCCTGTACTACAAGAAAATGTTTCAGGAGGAGTTGGGACAGATGAAGGACAGGAGGTTCAGACAGAGTAGAAGCTGCACACTTGCACAAAGGTTAACCACATAATCAGAGCCAGATCATGGTCAAATGGGGCCCTAGACAGGGAAATGGATCGGGCCCTCCCATACACAACCCCCCCCCCCACAAAGCCATTACAATGTCCCATTACTTGGCTATTTCTCCCCATTTATCATAAACACTGTTCATAACTCTGTGTGCATATTGTTTTCTGCTTTACTTCTACAATAATTAGATCTTTTTGGAATTAATTTAAAACAAAGACTGATAGACATTTGCTGAACAAAGCAATACAGTCTCATAATGAAAATAGTCTTAACTTTAAAACTTCTCTGCCCTTGAAACTCATATTCATTGAAATGACATTGAAACCCACATTCAAAGAAAATGCATCTGGCCAGTGGCGGATAAAGTTTACCTTTGGGCTGTTTTCAAATCATAGGACCCTTGCACACATTTTTATGACCATGCAAACATGCAAGAGTTCTGTGATTTACCTTCCTAAGTGTATTAAATTATATGAATTGTATAACACAGCACCACTTGTTGGAGTGTTTTTAAATTTATAGTTTTGAACATTTTTCCAGTAAGCAATAAAACAAAATGTAGGAACCAATAATGACAAAATTACCAAATTCAGAACATTTCAGCCATAAAAGTCCACTCAAATGTCTGTCATTGCATTCCACCAATATCAGTCAATATGCATAATCTCTGCAGAAGTAAAAGTCATCTGAATAATTCTACATTTAAAGAGATCTGTAATTAATGAAGTTGCTGCTAGCAAACAACTTTATATTTCAGTGTTTCATCTACAAATTCAGTGCCTGCTGCACTTGAAGAATAAATTGCCTGTTACATTAAAAAAAAAAGGTAAGCTGGTAACGTTGCAATAGGGAATGGATGGCAAACTGATAGGTTCATAGTTACTAGGCATCTTATCCAAAGGAGGACATACTCAGAACTGCAGCAGACCACCTCCCCCCACTTAAAATATAACACAGTAAAAGTAAAATCCATCTAGATGCTGTGGAGTAGAACCCACAGCCTTTGGCATCAAAAGCAAGTATGTTACCTGTTGTGCTACTAACAATGCTTTTCACTTCTATAGCATAATAGTGAGACCATTTTTTAAACAAAACAGCTGCACTTTGTAAACAGACTTAGCATGAGCAGCACTAAACCTCTCTTCCTCTGAAGCTCACAATCCCTTGAAAATGCACCTTAAACTCAGTTCTTTGAGAAATGCAGCTTGGTAATTGGAGTAGAGGATTCAGGCTATTGTTTCCCGGACAGTGTATGAGCCTGAGCTAATTACTATCCACCTGCAATCCCTAGCTAGGACATTTCTCACACACACACACACACACACACACGCACACGCACATGCACACGCACACACACACACACACACACACACACACACACACACACACACACACACACACACACACACACACACACATATATTATCTACCTACCAAACCTCTCAGTTCAAGAAATCTGGACAAAACTTAATATTATGGGGGACAAAGGCCCAAAAATAGGGACAAATTTGAAATATTGCTCTCTCAAACTTTGAAAGATGCTAGAATAACAGGATTTGTGTCAGCGTGCATTTTTCTAAAGGATATGAAGTCTGAAACTCAAATTTCTGTCATTATTTAGTAACTTCAGTCCTCAATCATTTTCCAGAAAATCACATATTTTAGGAGGAAAAGACCAAAAATATGAGGCAAAAATCTGGACAGTTGAGAGATATGCTACCTACCTCTTACACGTACACACGCGTGCACACACACACAAAAATACACACACAGACACCTTCCTCTTACTTGTCCATCCATGGTATGCAGTCCAAATGTCTTCTTGTATTCACATTCCACATGTGTGGAAGATGAAGACAAAAAAAGGTCATACAGATGCAACAGGTATATGCAAATGGACTTAAATTGTGCTCTTAAAGAAGAACGCCCTTAAAAACATTTTTTTTTTTAAATTAAATTAATCCCGGGCCAGTGGGCCCTCTCCCAGCCAGTGGGCCCTAGGCGACTGCCTTGGTCGCCTAGTGTTGGATCTGGCTCTGCACATAATCAGGCAGAATAAATGTACTTACACATATTTTCGTTATTTAACTTGATGTTCATATGTTATCTATGCTCATAGGCCATTCATAATTTTTTTTGAAAATGCAGCATTATAGAAAGTTACATGACCTCATACATTTTGCCTGTTGCACATAAAGATGAGATTCACACACTTGCGGCCCAAAAGTTCTTCTTTTCCCAATAACTGTCTTGTCAGAAGACAATTTGCTTACTACCCAATGATATTATAAAGTATTCAATCATATTATTAGCAGCGGTCTATAGTCTATAAACTACAAACATTACTACATTTGATTCTAGTGCATTTTGTGATTTCAGCTTCAAGGCTGATCATTTTTTTTCACACATTTTGCTCACGTGTCACACATTAAGTAATGCGTTTTGCTGAACTAAGGTTGGGACATCTTCATACATCCATGTAGAAAATCAGAGCAAATAAGAGCTTTTGTGAAAACTGGGCATGTTTTGGTTGGAAATAAACCAGAATTGACCAACTTATTTTTAATTCAGTTCGGTGTCGCATTAAAATGTATCAGTTGAAATAGAAAATGCATGAGAGTGATCTACATTGGTTAGGCAGATCACAGATGCTATATAAGGAAGTAACACAAATCTTCCCAGAAGAAATCACAGAAGTCAGAGGGGATGATGAAGCAGCCCGATTAGGTCTAGTTGCTAATTGTACATACACTATGCTGTGATGCTATAATGTTAGCTGAGTTGTCTGCTCACAGAAAATGGGAAGCATCTACACATAGTGCTAGCACAGAATGACATTGTCTTTAGCCATGGAGAGGACCACACTTCGTGGATTACTCAATGTGGCTTCTTGTATCAATTATATGGTGCTCAAATGAGATAACTGTACCTGAGTAAAAGTTAACTGAATAAATGGGAAAAAATGAGATATGATCATGCATGCATGTATGTACACTGTGTTATTTGCGTAATATGGGATGCATACAATTAAATGCAATTATATTTATTCCAGTTAAAGTACTGAAATTGCATTACATTAAAAGTTCATTCACTTATTCATTCATCAATTAATTCATTCATTTGTATTCTGATATCAACCTATCATAATTGAGGTTGCAAGAAACCCAGAAGCAAAACTGGCAAGCAAGAAGAAAAAGAGACAGAGCTTATCTTAGAATGAATGCCAGTTTATCACAGACACATAGACAAGTGTGTATACGAACAGAAATAGAACACACGCATATACAGGCAGACACACACACACACACACACACACACACACACACACACACACACATACACACACACACTAACAGAAAATTTTGAAAATTACCAAGTCATGTATCTGCCTGTACTCCACAAAATAATCTAAAACCACGAACTAAACCAAAAACAAAAAGAGCCGTGTGCCTACTACTCACTATAACATTTTTAATAAAATAAACCCAAAAGATGTATTAACATGAAGCGCTTTTCATTTGATTAGATAACCAAACTTCTTCAGATGAATTACTGTTGTTCACTTGTTTAAATACAAGTCATGTGATACATTTCAGTTAACCCTTAAAGGTTTAACATCCAAAAGAAACAATATAGTTGTAACATATCCTACATAAAAACTTTTTCTCAACATATTTGAAATCAGCTGAATACCAATTACATCTAAGTGAATGATAACATGTATACAAACACATATGTAAAATCAACGTTGCCACAAAATTTTTAAACATTAGGTATTTAACAGGCTTTTAAGTTTTAAAATGGAAGCAATTGAGCATGTTTCATTTAAGCCTGGGTACTGATATGAGTTTAATTTAATTTGCCATAACAGTCCTAATCTTTCGGGTAATAAGAGTTGTTGGTCCACTTCTGATGTCAGTCTAGATTTGATCCAACATTCTAAATTTAAACTTGTGGTTTGGGAATTCCCCACACTGTCTTGCCAGTGTGTTTTCAGTCTTATTCCTACTTACATTATATATGTGTTCATAAACATGTCCTTTCAATTTACGGTTGGTTTTCCCGACGTAAAATGCCGAACAGTACTGGCATGTTGCTAAACAGACCACTGATTTGGAATTACAGTTAAACATTATACAGTATTGTCGACCCCTCACTTTAAATTTACTTCCTGTTTCAATGTGTTTGCAGTGGCTGTATGCGTCACACCTATACATTCCAGGAGGTATGTATATTGACCCCATAATGTCCTTTAAATTTGTACCCTTTTTTAATATAACTGTTGGGAATTCTCGTATTTTGTTCCTAATGTCCCTATCCATAGAGAGAATTTCACAATTTTTGGTAATTATTCTTTTCATTTCCTTTGCTTCCATACTATATGTTGTAATCAGACTCAAACCGTATGTGGTCATATTCCCATATTGTTCTATACTCTCCCCTCTACCCATAGGTTGTTCAGAGTCTACAAGTACTTCTTCAACAGTTAGTAGTAGACTAACATACATACATAAGTAGAAATAAGACTGTAAATGCACTGGCAAGACACTGTGTGGAATTCCCAAACCACAAGTTTAAATTTAGAATTTTGGATCAAGTCCAGACTGACATCAGAGGTGGACCAACAACTCTATTACTTGAAAGATTAAAACTGTTATGGCAAATTAGATTAAACTAGTATCAGTACCCAGGATTAAAAGAAACATGCTCTATTGCTTGCATTTTAAAACTTAAAAGCCTGTTTAGGTAAATACGTAATGTTTAAACATTTTGTGGCAATGTTGATTTTAAGTATGTCTTTGTATACATGTTATCGTTCAGTTAGATGTAATTGGCAGCCTTGAGGTATTCAGTTGATTTTAAATATGTTGAGGAAAAGTTTTTATGTAGGATGTTACAACTATATTGTTTCTTTTGGATGTTAAACCTTTAAGGATTAATTGAAACATATCACATGACTTGTATTTAAACAACAAGTGAACAAGAATAATTCATCTGAAGAAGTTTGGTTATCTATTCAAACGAAAAGCGTTTCATGTTGATACATCTTTTTGGTTTGTTTTATTAAAAGTGTTATAGTGAGTAGTAAACACACGGCTCTTTTTGTTTTTGGTTTAGTTCATGGTTTTACTTTATTTTGTGGAGATATGGCTGCAGAGAGCCTGTTTGCTTCTCAAATCTCACTCATATCACAAACACAGGATGCCGGAGGTAACCTTACAGTGCTAATAGGACTCATGAACCAAAGACTCGAGGACCTAGCTGCTCGGGTCGAGTTTTTATCTCAAGAGAATACCCAAAGGCTGAAGACGGCGTCTAACAACGTAACTAACAACCAAATGCGACTAACATGAATGTTACATCGTATTACAACAATCCGGTGAGTGGAACTAGACAACAAACTGCTCAACAAACTATGCTAAATGTAATTCCCCCACCGGACAACTCCTCGGTGCTTATTGGAGTCCCTGACTTAAACTCCTGGCTTAGCGAACAACCGGAACTAGGCACTCAGGTGAACATTGATTTTCAGGGATGACCATCAGGAGGAGGAACAACCATAATGGAGAACTTAAAAATGTTGGACTCTAAATTATTTAAAATCAAGAAGCTCCAGCTGGAAATCAGCTATTTTAATGAATGTACGAAGGAGGAAGTGGTCCCAAAAGGACTGTGGTTCTGGCAGTACCCCACAGGCTGGATCTATATTTCATCAGGATTTGATAAATCTTTTCAACAAATGGGTTAGGACTACTGGGACTGATTTCTAAACACTACCAACAGTGGATTAATAATTTGGCTGATGAAGTTACGGAACTCAACAACAGGATCAAAGCAGACAGAGACTTTTCACACTACCAGTATGAGTATACTAGATATTTTACTAGTATAAACCAACAAATTCAGAAACTAAAAGAAACAAAAATAAAAAAAAAAACTGCAGAGATCAGAAAGACTACAACAACGGAGTGGCTTACCTGAACCCACCCCCATCTCAGACCTGGAATTTGACTGGTGGAAAACAATCAAGCCCCCAGAACCAAAGGCGCAATCTTTGGGCAAATGTGGAAGTACATACACCACCGAGAGCAGGAATTAGTGAACAGGTTAACACCACTTACACTGAGGTCATCTGTAAAAACAACAAGAATGGGCAGAACAACCAGCAAGAGGATGACTGTGATATTAATTTTCAACGGTCTAACAGCAGCAACAATAATACAAAGTTTTCCAACCCACGAGGCCAGAATTACAACAAGGATCAACAAAAACAACAAAGAGTGTACAACACCCGGAAGGCGAACAGATGCAAGAGGTAGTATGCCAGACCGAGGACGGGGTAAGTAAAAACACTTGTAGAATTGTGACCAACAATGAAGGAGACTTTAAAATGTTTAACTTTACAGACTCTGAAGTGGACACAATGCTAACTGAACAGTTTGCTAAGGGCCTGACTTTCATGCCCTTTCATAACTCGGACTTGCCTAACCTGATATTGGACTTTAAACTATATCCGCAGAAACTAAACTTGTGTATACTATTGGGGAATGATGGATTTCAAGGGGGGCAGCAACTACGAGTTTCCAGCACATTTATTCCCCCTATACATCCAACCCTTTTGTTGTTCGAACAGATGTGTTAACTCGATTTTTGAGCCAAACTAAATGCAACATACAAGTACAGTAGGACTAGTAACATATCTAAGAATGAAATAGAAGCTCTTTTACATTTCATATCACTACCTGTACACATGATGAAGCCCAATTAGGGTGGTGGACTAATCTTAATGAATACAACAGATTATACTGTGACAATGCGTAAGGTCTTAGAAAGCGAGGTGTATAAGAAAGTCAGTTTGAATTAAGTAAATATTGCGTACAATCATATTCGGTCTTTTTTAAATGACTTATTTATAGACACCTTAATTGACATTAATGTTTAATTATATGTCTATGCCATCTCCAAAACTACCTTTACTGTTTGGCATCCCCAAGATCCACAAAAGTCTAGTGGCTCCACCAATGAGAGCATCGGTGGATGCTAGACAGTCTTATTACACACCCATGTGCAAAAGTAATTAACTCTATTCTGAAGAAATACGTGGCACTAGAACAACAGATATGTAAAGACTTGTGGACTTTTTTTATCAAATAACGAACTAGAATTCATGGGTGATTACAATTTCTTAACAGTCGATGTATGTGATCTATATACTTCGATCCCCCATGACATTGGTATAGAATAGGTAAGAGTTAATGAGATCTAGGGGAGCATCACATACTGAGATGAGATTAATTGAGGTGGTACTAGGCATTATTTAAAAAAAAACTTTATTATGTTTGAAAAAGAATTTTACTTGCAAGAAATAGGAGTGGCAATGGGATCACCTTGTGGGGCGAGTTTCGCCAACTTGGTGATGGCCCATTGGGAACATGAATTTATATTGGACAATGCCACCGTCAAACCACTCCTATACTTTTCCACCTGCTTTTTAGATTATATCTTCATGATATTGAAAGGAGATGTGAATACAGCTAGTAACTTAGTTAGTTACTTACATAATACTACAGCCTTCCTCCAATTTGCTAGTTCTTTCCAGTTAGAAACTATTAATTACTTAGATATCGAGTTAACTAAAGATAGGAACAATGAGAAGTATCTATAGGAAAAGTACATATTCCAATTCTTTCTTCCATTACTCTAGTTCACACCCCCTTCACCAGAAAAGGTCAGTAGTGAAGGGGCAGTTAGTACGGGCTGAAAGGATGATCATGGAGGACTTCCACTTTGTCGAAGAATGTGAAACCCTGAAACTGATGTTTCTGCATAGAGGGTACCCAGACAATTTATTGAACCGATTAATTATGGAGGTACAAAACAAATGTAAACATGGGTTTTACAGACCTATTTTAAATAGGGGCAGTCTGCTACTAACTGTTGAAGAAGACCTTATAAACTCCGAACAACCTACGGGTAGAGGGGAGATTATAGAACAGTATGGGAATATGGCCACAACGGTTTGAGTTTGATTAAAACATATAGCATGGAAGCAAAGGAAATGAAAAGAATAATTACAAAAAATTGGGAAATTCACTCTATGGATAGGGACATTAGGAACAAAACAGGAAAATTCCCCAACAGTTATATTCAAAAAGGGTACAAATTTAAAGAATATTATGGAGTCAATACACATAACTCCTAGTAGGAAGCCTGCAATGTATAGGTGTGACGCATGTAACCAATGCAAACATGTAGAAACAGGAAGTAAATTTAAAATGAGGGGTCGACAATACTGTAAAAAGTTTAAGTTTAACTGTAATTCCAAATCAGTGGTCTATTTAGCAACATGCCAGTACTGTTCAGCATTTTACGTCGGGAAAACCGACCGTAAATTGAAAGAACGTGTTTATGAACAAATATACAAGTAGGAATAAGAATGAAAACGCACTGGCAAGAAACTGTGGGGAATTCCCAAACCACAAGTTTAAATTTAGAATTGTGGATCAAATCCAGACTGACATCAGAGGTGGACCAAGAACTCTTATTAACCTGAAAGATTAGGACTGTTATGGCAAATTAGATTAAACTCATATCAGTACCCAGGCTTAAATGAAACATGGTCTATTGCTTGCATTTTAAAACTTAAAAGCCTGTTTAGGTAAATACCTAATGTTTAAAAATGTTGTGGCAACATTGATTTTACATATATCTTTGTATACATGTTATCGTTCAGTTAAACGTAAATGGCAGCCTTGAGGTATTCAGTTGATTTTAAATATGTTGAGTAAAAGTTTTCATGTAGGATATGTTACAACTATATTGTTTCTTTTAGATGTTAAACCTTTAAGGGTTAATTGAAATGTATCACATGACTTGTATTTAAACAACAAGTGAACAACAATAATTCATCTGAAGAAGTTTGGTTATCTAATTAAATGAAAAGCACTTCATGTTGATGAATCTGAAGGTAATGCTACTCAATGCTAGAAGTCTAAACCTCAAAATGCACTCTCTCGAGGCACTCCTGAAAATGGAGAACATCGATATCTGTGCAGTAACTGAGACCTGGTTCAAGGCTCCAGAGAGCACCCCTGCAGTACCAGGCTACAACTCTTACCACACTTTTCGGCCTCCAAACCAGGACCGAAACACTAAAGGTGGAGGAGTGTCAATATTCACCAAGGATATTCACACCACCAGGCTAGTTGCAGAACAAAATGCGTCTGAAATTCCAGGTGCAACTAACACTAGGTAAGACTGCAATCCAAATTGTAGCTTGCTACAGATCCCCCACCATACCCCAAGATTCTCACTACACCTTTCTAAACATACTGAAAAATATTAAGATAGAACCAAACACCCTAATACTGGGTGATTTTAACTACCCTGCCATTAACTGGGAAAACTACTCCTGTACCAACACCTTTGCCCAATGGTTCTTGGAATTCATAAATTCCAACACCCTTCATCAACTAATCCATAGTCCCACCAGGGGGTCCAATATCCTAGAGCTGGTCATTACCAGCATGGGAAATCAATGCTCCACACCTATGGTCACCCCTTTGTTAGTCAGGACTGACCATAAGCTAATTACCCTTAACATCCACATCCCACCCCCACTCCCCAGTAAGGAAACCTCCATAAAAAATTTCTCCAAAGCTAACTTCATGCTACTCAAGTCAGAAGTGACAAATTTCATGACACCCATGCAGACAGGAACTGAAAGTTCAACTGCTGAATCCTACACTAAGGCACTGTACGAGCACATCCACTCATGCATGAATCGTGCCATCCCAAATAGAACCAAGGTGCTCTCATCCAAAAAAAGGAAGCCAATCTGGTGGTCCCCTGCCATAAACAAACTTTACAACAAAAGGAAGAAACTGTTTCAGAAAAGAGGAAAATCCCAGGATGCAAACAACTCCCTTACAAGCCTCAGTAAGAAACTGAGATCCCTCATAAAATCCTCCAAAGCTAGTTACGAAAATAAAATTGCCAAAGATTCCAAAGGCAACCACAAGGCATTCTATAACTGTCAAGAATCTAAATGGCAATGCTCAGATCTGCTCTGAGCTAAAACAGAATGGCATTAAATATATTGATCCAAGGATATTGCCAATATCCTGGCAGATCGACTCAGTGCCAAATTCACCCCCCTCTCACCCCCAAAATGGCCCATTTCTATACCGGAAGATTGCCAAATTCCGGTAATAATGGCAACACAGGTAAAAAATGCACTCTCCAAAGCTAAGAATACAGCATCCATGGGACCAGATGACATCCTGGGCTGTGTACTACATGAACTACAATATGAACTGGCACCTCACCTAAGTGTCATGTTTAATCATAGCCTCACCTTAGGTTTCGTGCCCACTGAGTGGCGCACAGCTACAGTTATCCCACTCCACAAGGGGGGATCCACCTTGGATCCCGGAAACTACCGTCTCATCAGTCTGACAAGCCTTATCTGCAAGGCCATGGAGCGTATTATCATGGAACTTATAAACAAAGACATTGGCAACCTTCAAACACTGGACCCCACCCAGCTTGGGTTCGTGAAGGGCCGATCTTGTCTCCTGAACCTGACTGGCTTCTTCGAATCAGTCTCCAGAGCCATAGACAAGGGTGAGGTGTTCCACACAGCCTATCTAGACCTTGCCAAGGCCTTTGACACCATCCCCCACTCTGGAATCTTAGATAAACTTACTAAACTGGGCATTAATCCCTACGTCACCCAATGGGTTGCTAACTGGCTTACTGATAGAACCCACACTGTAAAAGTAGCCGACTCCAAATCCAGCTCCAGACAAGTGACAAGTGGAGTACCTCAGGGTTCAGTTCTGGGACCGCTCTTGTTTGGCATCTACTTCTCTGAAGTACAGGCCAACACTAAGGGACTCTGGCTAACAAAGTTCGCAGATGACTGCAAACTGGGAGCCATTATTGAATCCCCAAATGATGTGGATACTCTACAAAAGGCCTTACAGAAACAGATGCTTGGTGCCAGAGCCATGGGCTCAAGCTCAATGCCAAGAAATGTATAGTTATCCCCTTTGGGAAAAAACATGTATCCGTGAATTACCATATAGGTGGCAGTACACTAAACACCGAAAGTGTGATCAGAGACTTAGGGACACAGGTGGGCAGTGGTCTCACCTTCGATAACCACATCGCCACAACAGTCAGGAAATCCTTCTATGTGGCACACCTCATCACTAAGGGCTTTTCATCCAGAAAAAAGGAGGTCATTGTCCCACTGTACTCATCCCTCATTAGACCCATTATAGAATACAACGCCCCGTTTGGTATGTACCTCTCAAGACATCTGCAACAACTGGAAAGGCTGCAGAAATACCTCACTAAAAGAATCACAGGCCTAAAGCAGATGCCCTATGCTGACCGCCTTAAAAAACTCCAGCTATACTATGTTGCATATCGTCTGCTCAGAGGCAATCTCTGCTTAGCATACAAGGCCATGTCAAACTCAGAGCTGTTGGACATGCTACACTTAAAGAAATCCCAATCCCTCAGAGCCACACACTCCAGGGATCTAAACCTTGTCATCACAATATACAAAACATGCTGGAGGGATAGGTTCCTGACCCAGAGACTCCCCAGACTCTGGAATAGATTGCCCATATATGTCAAGCAGAGTGCCTCTCTGGCCTTCTTCAAAAGGAACCTTGATGACTGGATGGGAGAAAGGAAATTCACCCCAGGGATCATGTCAGTTGCCCTGCTAGACAGGGGTCCAGGGAAGTAAATAGTGTGGGAAGAAATAATCAGGGAATTGTTATGGCTAGGCTTGTATAGGCCATAGGGCTGATAGCCTAGTACCAACCTATGAACCTATGCATCTTTTTGGTTTGTTTTATTAAAAGTGTTATAGTGAGTAGTAAGCACACATGTATCTGCCTGTCTTTGGGCTGCAGAAGGAAATGGGAAACCATGGGAAAAAGTCATTCAGACACAAAGAGGACATGCAAGCTATAAACAGCAACCCAGCTAAGAACCAAAATGGAGGCCTATGCATTGTAAATCAACACTGATACATTTTCAATCTCTTGTGCTGCTCAGTTACAAAACTGCAACAATTTATTGTGGAGCATCTAAGCATGTAATTAAAAGCTATTAAAATATCATAAAACAATTATTAAAAGTAGTGAATGACTGCCCCTTATATCTTAGTAGCTTGTTTTATTACTTTTATCTATGTAGGAAATTGTTTCTCAGCTATTAGATTGCACCAGGTAAACCATCTATTTATATGGCAGTTACCAGAAGCATGCCTTTCTTCCCATCCCTGCCCACTGTATCGCCAGGACTGCAGTCCATGTGGTAATCATCATCATCATCATTACAACCAGGAACTGGCACTCAATAACTGGCAGGTCAGGCACATTTTATTTCCCATGCCTGTTGTGGCGGACTAGAAACAGAAATGCCAGCTGTCTTGCTAAAATGTATCTTACATATTGTGAATAAAAATTACCACATACCATATGTTATAATACATGCAGAAATGCAAAACTAAATGAAAAAAAAAACTAATTCAGAAATAAAAACAAAGACTGCAGCTGTCAGTATTTCATAATCTGTATTGTTTTCAGGATTGGTCTTTGGTCCATCAAGACTTGGAGACCAGAAATCACTGAACCTGATCTCATTGTATTTAGAAAATAGTCATGCTATACTGACAGGAGAATGCGACTGTACAAGTCGGTAAGTACTGCTAAAGGTGCTGCACTTTGAAGAAGTTACTAATATATAGGAGGGGAGAGAAGTCCCCATGACACTTTATTAAGTATTACTAGTGTTGCATTCCACATACAGTATGTCGGCTAAGTATAATAGCAGACATAAGCAGAATGCAACACATATGTCACATATGTCTGCTAAGTGTAATAGCATTCACTGAAATACTTCCACACATATGATCACATGACCCACTTGAAGAGGTGGTGTTCAAAAAGGCAATGTTGGATTATTTTCAGCTACCTCTTTTAAGTCCTTACATGTTATAACCAAATAGTACCATGAAGAATTTTAACCCTTTAAAATACCAGCTTGCTGCCCTTTCCTGTGGTGAATGTTGTTGTGTTTCTTAACATGGAGCCTGCAGACAGATGGTATGTTTGGTCACCTTTACATCCATAATAAGTTGTGATTATCATTGTCCATGTGCTGCATGGCACATACTGGCTATAAATGGCTGGCTACCCAAAATTCCATAATGTTCTGCTGGTGTCACTGCATGTTGTAACCATGATACTCTTCACCCAAAGTTGAAAATCTGCACAGCTGACCTGCTTATTGCATAGGAAAGCTGAAGACAATGACCAACTCTGTAATGTCTTTGAGTTTTTTTATAATCTATTTTACTTTATTTTATTTTACATTTGTTTACCGGGGAAGTCTGACTGAGCCAGAGGCCCATTTTCACTGGAGACCCAGGGATAAAAGCTCTGAAAAAAAAGCTGTTTGTATTTCTCAGTAATGAAGACTTAGAAAATCCATTTTTTTTCATTTCTTTAAACTTGTTTCATAGATACTAAAGAATACAGACTTAGAAGTACTCAATTGCAATCCCTTAATCACATCATTTGAGAAGAAAGACAAAACACTGTTCAGATTTGGCAGGTCTCCTCTTAGGAAACTATATAAGGAAACGGTCAACCTTTTGCTCCTTTTGGATGCCTGACCTGGTTCTGGCCAGTGCTGCTCTCCCTGATCAGGATACCCACAGACTGAAACTGCCAGTTCCCTTATACTAATGAACTGGCTTAGTTTTATGGAGTTGGAAGGTGAAGAGGAGATTAGAACTTTCATCATGTAGGGTCATCAGTGCTGCTCCCAGGGCTATTTCCTGTTACCCTGGTCACATTTCTATTCCTTTGGTGGGCAGCATGCAGTGATACACTACACACATGCACTGCTTGCATGCAGAGTTCAAATGTCTGCTAGCCTGTTTAGGAGCATTACCATATAACACTGTTACAGCCTATGTTTCCACCCAAAACTAATATTATAGCCTATATAACCCTTTTCATCCCCTTGAAGCAGGTGAGCTGGCAATCTGTCATTCAAGCCTACCATCCTACCTTATCCCCAGTGGTCATCTGGTTTCTCAGGTTACTACCTAATCTTAGGTTACCAGCAACAGCATACAGATGTCCTGCCTGTATATCAACTGGCTAGCACTGGGAAGAGAGAATTTTGAGCTAAAGTGTACTAGCTTAATGAGGTACATCATTCGCCCTGGGTCTAAAACTGGAAGGAAGGAACCAGAGGATAAGCAAGTCTGCCAGGCAAATTACACTCCTCCATTAATGAGCAAAGCATCACTGAAATCACCCCATCAAATGTTGCAGGAAACTGGGAAAACATAGGAAAAGAGTTCCCTTTTGTGACAGGTGATATATATTTTATTATTTATCCTTATTTACACTACTAGAGGAAATCTGGCCAGAGCATCAGGGAATTCCCACTACTCCTTTTGAGTGGTGCCATGGAATCATTTTCATTCACCTGAGTTACAGTTAATTGAAGCAGATGGGTCCTCAGTTTAATGCCTCATCCAAAGATTGACACAATCAGGAGTGCAGCACCCCCCCCCCATGCTATACTGCAGTGTCAGTCATCTACCTGGTGTAGAAATAAAACCCATAGCCTTCTGCAGCAAAGGTGAGTGTGCTACATGTTGTGCAACTGACAGAACACAAAATTAAATCTACATGATCTATGTCTGCAGCTGACAGGTGGCACTGTTGCACATGGGCCTCAGCTGATAGGTGGCACTGTTACAAATGGCCCTCTGCTCTATCGCTCTTCCTGTTCTTTAGACAGATTTGTACCTTTACCCATCATGTTTGTTCATCATTGTAATGATACCATATTTAGGACTAAGAACTGAAGACTAAATCCACTTGTACTCTTACACAGACTATAAAGTTAAAACAATCCAAAACTAACCAAAGAATATTAACATAATAGACAACAAAAGACACTGGAAAAGACCTCATAAAATTGACATGCGTAAGTACACTTGCATGTTCTTATTTCCATTTAAACTGGCATGGAATGCCTAGTCAAATAATATAGAATTTTGAGACTGATTTGAAATTCACCAGGAAATGCTATAGTTTCAGTTAACAAAGCATAGTGTGACACTTTATACTGTTAGCCCCAGCACCTTGAAAATTAATATAATTTTCAAAATAAACAGTGAATGCCGAAACTCACAGTCATATTTTTTGAATGGCTACCCTATATATATATATATATATATATATATATATATATATATATATATATAAGCCATGGTGGTACAGCGGTAGCATTATTGCCTCACAGCAAGAGGTTCTCACATTCGATTCTCGGCTGGAGTGCCTTCTGTGTGGAGTCTGCATGTCCTCCCCATGGTCGTGTGGCCTCCGAAAGACATTTGTGAATGGGCGTGCCTTCACTGAAGGTTGGGCGTCGGGCTGGCAACTCGGCATTATAAAAATCGACTGCCAATCATTAGCGGACCGGAGTTCTGCTGTGGCGACCCCTAACTGGGAAAAGCCAAAAAGACAAACTATATATATATATATATATATATATAGATGTATATATGGGTCCCCATCACATGGTCGACATTTCACAATGTCGACATTCATTTGGCTGAGACCATCTGAAAAAGAAACCGTGCCCTCCAAAGCAGACAAGCAAGCAACCTGCACCCCCAAACACACACCAGAAAGCACATAATTCACCTCAGCAGTGTGCCTCACAACAGCCCTTAAGGCAAAACACCATACCTAACACACTAGTAATAGGAGACTCTATAGTAAGGCACATGGATGTTCCACTCACCAGGCTGAACAAGGAGAAGGTTACTGTCAGCTGCCTGTCAGGTGCTCGGATCCGCCACATAACAAAGGCACTTAGGTCACTCCAGAACAAGTACAAGTATGAAGCTGTCATTGTACATGTTGGTGGGAATGATCTAAGATGTACCTCCCTGGACTACATGAAAAGAGACATTGAGGAGCTCTCTGATCATGTAGCCCAAGCTGGTATGACCCTGACCTTGAGTAGCATACTACCTTCACCTGGAATGATACCACAATACAAAGACAAAATGATCAATTTCAACAATTGGCTAAGCTTCTGGTGTCATTCTAAGGGGATCCAGTGTCTGTCTGCCTGGGATGACATGATAGACAAGCCTCACTGTTTTGCCAGAGATGGGTTGCACCTGTCACCCCTAGGTTTTCGAATACTGGCCAAGGCTCTTGCCGTCCCCATAGTGCCTTTTTTATGCAAGGCTCAAAGGACAAACCAACCACCGTAACCAGCACAGGTAACCAAAAACTAAGGGTAATGCTACTCAATGCTAGAAGTCTCAACCTCAAAATTCACACACACTCGAGGCTCTCCTCAGCATGGAGAAAATCGATGTTTGTGCAGTGACGGAAACCTGGTTCAAGAGAGCACCCCAGCACTGCCAGGTTACAATTCATATCATATCTTCCGGCCTCAGTTACCGGATCACAGTACAAAGGGCGGAGGTGTATCCATATTCATCAAAGATACCCATATCTCCAGGTTAGTAGCACAGCATGATGCCCCAGAGATCATCCATGCGCAACTATCAACAGGCAAAACCACATTTCAAGTCGTAGCCGGTTAAAGATCGCCCACCATGTCCCAGGTTGCTCACTCTGCATTCCTTGAGACATTGGAAAATATAAAGGTCCTACGCAACACCATAATCTTGGGTGATTTCAACTACCCTGGTATAGACTGGACGAACTACCAATGTTCCAACTCCTATGCTCAGCGATTCATAGAATTTATAAATTCAAATGCCCTTGAACAACTAGTATGTTCCCCCACTAGAGGGGACAACATATTGGATTTAATCATCACAAATATGGGCGCCCATTGTACCACACCCGTTATCACTCCCTCCTTGGTCAGATCCAACCACAAACTGATAACCCTGGACATCCTCACCCCTCCACCTCCAAACTATAGTCAAAAACCTTTCCAAAGCAAACTTCAAACTACTTGAATCCGAAGTGGAAAGCTTCACTATTCACTTGCAGAAGGATAATGATATCCAGGATGCGGAATCCTACACCAAGGCACTCTATATGCATCTTCAGGATTGCATGGACCATGCTATCCCAAATAAAATCAAGACTCCTTCCTCAAGCAAGAAGAAACCAGACTGGTGGACCCCGGCCATAAGCAAACTTTACAATAAAAGGAGGAGACTTATACAAAAAAAGGCCAAATCTCAAGTAGAAAAATCATCCCTGATCAGCATTAGTAAGAAATTGAGGGCCCTCATCAAGTCAACTAAAGCTAATTTTGAAAAGAAAGTTGCCAAGAATAACCATAAGGCCTTCTATGGCTATGTCAAAAACCTAAATTGCAATGCTCAGGTCTGTTATGAGCTAGTACAAAATGGAACAAAATACACTGACCCTTCTGACATTGCCAACATCTTGGCTGACAGGTTCAGTGCAAATTTCTCTCCCCCCCTCACCACCTACAGGGCCTATTACCATTCCAGAGGATTGTGTATGTCCAATTATTACTGATACGTTGGTTAACAAGGCTCTATCTAAAGCTAAAAACACTGCCTCCATGGGACCAGATGGTGTCCCAGGCTGTGTCATATGCGAGCTCCAAAAGGAATTAACCCCGCATCTTAATACCCTGTTCAGTCTCAGCCTCTCCATAGGATATGTGCCCATAGAATGGCGCACGGCAACGGTGGTCCCACTACATAAGGATGGGGCCACAACTGACCCTGGGAACTACCGACCAATAAGCCTGACCAGTCTGATCTGTAAGGCTATGGAGCGAATCATCATGGAACTCATAAATGGAGAGATTGGGAACCTCCAGTCGCTGGACCCCACACAGTTCGGCTTCGTCAAGGGCAGATCATGCCTCCTGAACCTGGTGGATTTCTTTGAGACAGTTACTCAAGCTATAGATAAGCGAAAGGCGGTACACACGGCTTACCTTGACCTTGCTAAAGCATTTGACACCATTCCCCATTCAGGTATTATTGATAAGCTCACCAGCCTGGGCATAAACCCTTACATCACAAGATGGATCACAAACTGGCTCTCAGACAGATCCCATAAAGTAAGAGTAGCGGGATCTATGTCTGAATCCAGACCAGTAATGAGTGGTGTGCCTCGGGGCTCTGTCCTGGGGCCCCTCCTGTTTGGCATATACTTCTCAGAAGTACAAGCAAGCATGGAAGGGCTGTGGCTGACTAAGTTTGTGGACGACTGCAAACTGGGTGCTATAATAGAGTCTCCGGCTGACATGGAGATCCTCCAGAAGGGAATAAATGAGACTGATGCATGGTGTCAAAGCCATAGTCTCAAGCTAAATGCAAAAAAATGTGTAGTAATCCCCTTTGGAAAAAATAGAGTACCCGCAAACTACAACATAGGAGGTAATCCCCTGAAATCTGAAGAAGAAATACGGGATCTAGGGTCCCAAGTAGATAGTCAGCTTTCCTTTGATAACCATGTTGTCAAAGTGGTTAGAAAATCCTTCTGTGTGACCCATCTGATCACGAAAGGGTTCACATCAAGATCTAAAGATGTAATGCTGCCCCTCTACTCTTCCCTCATCAGAACCATTATTGAGTACAATGCACCAATTGGAATGTACCTGACTAGAAATCTCCAGCAGTTGGAGAGACCACAGAGGTACCTAACCAAGAGGATTATGGGCCTCAAACAGTTGCCCTATGCAGCACGATTGAAAAAGCTAAGACTGTTCTCTGTTGCATACCGCTTTCTCAGAGGCGATCTCTGTCTAACGTACAGAGCCATGTCCAACCCAGAATTGTTGAACATGCTCCATCTTAGCAAAACCAAATCTACTCGAGCTACACGCTCTAGGGATATAAACCTCAACACAACAATGAATAGAACATGCTGGAGGGATAGATTCCCTTCGCAGAGACTTCCCTTACTATGGAACAGGATCCCGATCTACATAAGACAGAGAACCTCACTATCACTCTTCAAGAGGAACCTTGATGAGTGGATGGGTAACAGAAAGTTCACACCGGGGATCACACCAACAGCACTACTAGATAGGGGCCAAGGGTACTATGTGCTAGTACAAGGGTCTAGGGAACTACTAAAGGGGCGGTGAATACCGCACAACGTGGCTGGGCTAATACATGCCTTCGGGCAGATAGCCCAGAACCAACCTATGAACCTATATAATCGACATTTGAAATGTCGACCATGGGGAACTGGCATCTCCATACAGTGCAAAATGGAAAGATTTCTATTTCCGCACTGTAGTGCGACCTCGGAGCTGGTATATTAAAGTTACTGGGGGTGTGGGGGGGCAGAGCTAGGGATGCTAGCATCTTTAAATTTAGTTTGTTTTTCTATTTTATTTGTCTACTTGTATGTTCAACATTTCAAATGTCGATCATATGGTCTCGGCCATATGGGTTTCGACATTGTGAAATGTTGATCATATCAAGTAGACCCTATATATATATATATATATATATATATATATATATATATATATATATTCCAAGATATTGTAGACTTGGATTTGGTTTATACTTCCATTTGCACATACATTTTAGTGTTTTTCAAGATCACAGCTGCTGTCCTCAAATTTTTAACAAACAGCCAAAAGTGACAGTTAAGGAATCACAAATTTGAAGATCATTGAACGAAACACCTTAAGTTTCAACCATGAATTTTCTTTTGTCTACTCACTGTCCAAGTACAAGAAACAACCACCAGAGTAAGGATGCTAGGGGACTTGCAGGTCAGCTACACTTTGGACCTGTAGGTTTAGAAATCTGAGGGTGATTTCCCAGTGCATGGGCAGCCAGTGCAGGTCATACAAAACTGAGTAATATGACAAGTTACCCAATCCCCAGCCATCACCATAGCATCCAAGATCTACAGCTGCTGTAAACATGTGGGTTACACTGTAAACAACACACTCCCTTCCTGTGATTACACAAATCAGATATAACCTCTAAGCATTGTGGTATCCAACTTCATTCACTCCTTTATCATGCAATCTTGTGCAAGGCAATTATTAGGGACCAAAACAACTCCACAAAAGCAGTCCAAGTGAATACCAGAGGTTACTATTATAGCAATAACCCACGCCTGGGTGTGGGTAATGCTGGATTTACCCACGGTTGGCGTGGTTTGGTCCCGAGGCGGCCCGAGGACCAAACAAAGACAACCGTGGGTAAATCCAGCATTACCCACACCCAGAAGTGAGTTATTATATTAATGCCATTATTTAAGAAAAGAAATAATTACTTTTCTTAAATAATGGCATTGTATAATGCCTCTTTGCTGCCCTTCCGCACCTGTCTGGTGTTCCGCGGCAGTTCTGATGTACTGCGCATGCCTACGCAGTACATCAGAGCTTTGGGCAAAAGCAACGGAGAACTTGCGTTCTCCGTTGCTTTTTACTGTCTCGCTATGTTAAATGGGTTTAACATAGCGAGACAGCTTTAAAATAAGCAACGGAGATCTCCGTTGCTTATTTTAAAGCTGTCTCGCTATGTTAAACTCATCTAACATAGCGAGACAGGTTTAAAAAAAAGCAACGGAGATCGCAAGATCTCCGTTGCTTTTTACACACTGTGTCGCTATGTTAAAGGAGTTTAACATAGCGAGACAGCTTTAAAAAAAGCAACGGAGATCTCAGTTGCTTTTTTTAAATCTGTGTCGCTATGTTAAACTCTTTTAACATAGCGAGACAGTGTTTTATACTAACGGAAAAAGTCCGGGCGACCGGACCTTTTTCCGTTAGTATATTGAGGGATTTACCACGGGCACGCTGGTTGGGCTGGCCAATCAGCGTGCACGTTTTTAGGGTAGGCATTGTATAATATTAGTGAAACTCTCAGTTCAGTTTCCTTATGGGATTATCACTCATTAACAGTAAACTGGTGGAAAACCACAGAGGCAGTATAAAGAAAAATAAAAGTAAAATACTTACAATAAGTAAGCTCTACAAATCTTTGGACTCTGCCATTGTAAACGGAAACTATTTATAAGTGAATTACAATGACATCTACATTCTCCCAATGACAGAGGACACATGGTATAAGTCAATTTAGCAGCACCTTGTACCAAAGCTGTATCATGGTTCAATAGGCCCCTAAGCCAGGGTAACCATAAAATACTGGTCAACCATATCAGTGTGCATTTTTTCACTTTTACAATGTTAACAGAGATTTGGATTTAATTCAAAACTGTTATTTCAGATTTTATAACATAAACACTGACAGCCATTTGCTGAACTGAATAGTCTCCCACTAAGACATTCACTGAAACTGCATTTAGCAACCAATTAAAACTACATGACTTGCTGGGACTCAGTCAAATGGAATATAGAGAAGCACTAATTAGTGTCTATGTGAAGGGAGCAGGAATACAAAGGACAAATGTGCAACATATTTGCTAACAGCTTGAGACAGCCCACTGGATTCAAGTGTCCATTTTCAGGGCAGCCCAGGAACAATGTCACCTGACGTGACTTGGTCAGAATCACACAGCAGACAAATGAAAGCTAAGGAAATCAAATACTGCATTAGAGAAGTAGCTCATGGCCTTACTCATCGGCATTAAGTACCAGACAGACTGCTATAGCTCAATATAGTGCATTTCACACCAATGTGCCCAATAAAAAAACTTAATTAAAAATGTATACACAGTTAAAATATCAACATTAAACAAGTTGTCTTCATGCTGTTCAGTTTAACCACTGCTATATATTAAAGACATTGTCAATAGTAAACAAACAAAGAATGCAATCATACTCAAAGCCCATGTCTCATATGATGATGCTGTTATTTACTGCAATCTGTACCCCCCCCACACACACACACAGCCCTCGATTATATCCCCTTGCATGACTAATGCACGTCAGAACATCTGCTTTAGAACAAGTGAATTAATGCGTTCATAATTGAATGCTTAGAACTGTATCTCAGCTCAATGATGTCAAAACTATACAGTATACCTGATTACAACTTCCATGTCCTCTTAATGTCTTAGTGCAATAAAATGAAAGCGTAAAGCATACAAATAGGGTGAAAATAAAAGAAAAAGAGAAATTATTAAGAAGTAATAAGAATTATGTAGACGGACTGACAAAGGTTAAAGTATTGCAGAATAGGGAGAGTTTCACAGAACATGAAAAGGTGTAATTGCAGAGTGTTAAAGAGAAAATAAGGGACTACCTTGATAATATGCATGAGTTTGGAAAGAGTGCTGATAAGCAACTGTTTTTGATAATATTCCCAGAGCACAAAAGCTTTTAGCACAATGGTTCAGGCAACAGAAAGTAGAAAGGATTGTTTTCAAGTTTAGGGAGCCAAAACAAAGAAAATAAGTAGAGATCCTGTAGAGGTTTTAGAAATATTTTGGAAATTTTATGAAAATTCGTATAAAGCAGAGAAATGTGGAAATCAAGAAAAAGTACAAATGGAAATGTTTATGTAAGAATTAAATATGCCAAGGTTAGAGATAGATGAGAGACAATTACTAACAGGATAGGAGGAGAGAAGATAAACATGGTGATGGATAACCAATCCACAGGAAAGTCTCCAGGAATAGTCAGTATTCCTGCGGAAGTTTGGAAGCTAGAAGGGAAGAAAAGAGATAAAGATCTAGAATGTTTGGTTTAACAGTATTTTAGGAGGAGAAGCACCAACATCCTGGAAGAAAGCTGGGGATATTGTAATAGCTAAAGATGGTAAAGACCAATATGATCCAACTCTATCTAGGCCCATTTCAATTCTAACCAATGATTATAAAGTGGTTATGTCTATAATGGGTACAATAATGGCAAAGGTGATGAAAAAATTGATAGACATGGGTCAATGTGGTTTTGTGGAGGAAGGCAAACATTTGACAACATTAATTGAGCAATGATGACCCATAGGGAAGCAGAATGTAAGAAAATATCACTATTGTCTGGTCTTGATACAGAGAAACCATCCAACAGAATAAGATGGGATTTCATGAGTAGGGCAACAGAAGCATTTGCATTTCATGATAAAATTATATGGTTGGTTAGGAAGATATTTGAGAGATTGGAGGTGAAAATGAAAGTGGGGGGGGTCTTCTCTGATAAGTTCTGTTTGAGCAGAGGAATCCAGCAAGGTTGCCCTCTTTCCAGTTTATTATCTGTGTTATGTTTAGAACCATTAGCAAAGTAAATAAAGGACTCATAAATTCAAGGCTATAATTGCTACGGTAATCAAGAAAAGTTGTCCTTATTTTCAGATGATGATATTTTTTACCTGATAAAACCAGAAAAGGCATTTCAGTGTTGTGGAGCATTGTTAGATATTTTCAAGTATTTTTGGGATACAAAATTAATATTTATAAAGCAAATGCTATAGCTGTGAACTATGTAGCCACACATGAACTGGTTCAACACCACTCATATTTATTGGGACATGATAAAATGAAGGAGTACAGATTAAAGAAGGATTCTGCTATGGCAGGTAAGGATATCCTGGATGAGACTAAACAAAAGATTATATAAAAACTGAGAAATTGGATGCTCTGAAAATGTCTTTAGTCCCTTTAGATTTATACACAGGTCAGCCATATATTTATCAGCCAGAGGAGAAGTTGTGGATAGCAATTAATAAAGAGATGAAGGATTTTATCTGGAAGGGGAAGACAGGAAGAGAGTTAAGTGGGATAAAGCTGATCCTTCCAACTGAGCAAGGTAGTTTGGGATTAATTGATTTGAAGGAGTATTTCAGAACTACTCAGTTAAGGCTCCTATACACAACACAAGCAGAAACTTTTAATTCAAAGTGGAAAGGGATGATGATGATGATGATGAAACAGAGAAGATGCTCAAGAAACAAGGAGACACTGGGGTTTTAGATGCAGGTCGTGTAGGAGAACAGTAATAACCATATAGACAGCAAGAAGTATTCCAAGAACTAATCCAGCACATGAATGGAGAAAGCAGATTCTGCTGAGAGGGATGACTGCAATTAAGGGTGCTGAGAATAAACAATGGGGGACTGGGATTTACTGGAGAAAACTGGCAAAGGAACCAAGGTATTGGGAGCAAATAATTAGAGAGGGAAAGGTAGTAGAATGGTAAAAGGCCAAAAAGACATTTGGACTGCAGGCTAGAGAATTGCCTTCCCTATCAATGGTTGATATAAAAGTATAGGTAAAGAGAAATAAATAGAGGGATCCTAAGTGAAAGCCCTGCACTGGTAGAGTTTTTAGTAGAGTGTAGAACAGAAGCTATTGTTAAAAAAGGGATCATTAGTAGGGTACATACAATATGGTATGACAACTATAGGAATCAGTCAGAAGAGAAACTGGATAAGCAGTTCACAAAGAAACAATGGGAGAATATATGTATGGCTCCCAAATATGCAACAAAGTCTAGAAGGTTTAGGATCTTGCTTGGAAGTATTTGCATAGGTATTTTTATAACCCAAGCAGACTCCAACAAATTTTTCCTCAGGTAAATTGCAAATTTTGAAGATGAGATGGGGAAGACAGAGATAATTGGAAACATATTTTGTGGAGCGTAATGAGTTGGCAAACCTTAAAAATTCACTGCAGACTTCTCTGTCAGAAATACTGGGTGAGCAAATTAGTGTAATTAAGGAAATGATTTTTTGAGCTGTGATATAGAATCTGAATTGTCTAGACATAGTAAGGGCTTGATGAGTTTAATTCTGGTGGCTGCCAAAAAAATAATTATATGAAAATTGAAATCAAATTCTAAGCTGACTGTACTAGAAGTAGTAAATATACCAACAGAGATAGAAGAACTGGAAGTGGGATCTTTAGAAAATGTTAGGAGCAAATTACATAGGAAAATGGGAATTGTGGGAACAATACATGCAGAATAATGTTTTGGAGGAGGAATGAGGTTTAAGGGAAGGCAGGAATTGAATGAGCTATGTAATGTTTGACTACTGTATAGATTATGAGTGATGTACAATGTGTGCAACTGACAATATGTCAATATGGTTTGTTTTCATTTATATAAATGTATGATTGCCTATGTCATAAGTGATAATTCAATACTGACGTTTCTTATTTAACACAAAATATTAGGTGTAAAAAAAAATGAAAAACAAACACCTAAAGTCGGAAACAGTTTTTAAATGTTTTTCTGATATAGTTAGAAAGAGGCTAAAATAACAAAAAAAACTTTGTGTTATCAAGTATTTTTTGAAGGATACAAAGTCTGAAACTCAAATGACTGCAATCCCAACAACTTGCCAGAAATCCACACATTTTTACAAGGAGTGAACAAAAATACCTCTCAAATTATTTGCTCAAGAATTCTAGACAAAGCCAAAAATAATGATATGACAAAAGAAGTATTAATAAATACTATTTTTTATCTGTTAACCAGGTAAACTGACTGGAACACTGGAGCACTATCTGAGTAACCTGCTCAAAGGCACACAGTAGGCAAATGGAGGTAAAAGGATTCAAACCATGTACTGTTGACAACAGGAACCTGTCTGTTAACAACTCAGAGTCTTAAGGGACAGACAACTGTAATTAACATAAAACACATTTTCTGAAAAACAAATAACAATGAACTTCTAATGCTTAACATTATTGACTGACTCATCCACAGTGATTTATCAGAAAATTTAGAACTTGATGAAGGTCTGGCAGTTAGTGCAGTGGATTAAGGCTGAAGGTCTGCAGTTAGTGCAATGGATTAAGGCTGAAGGTCTGCAGTTAGTGCAGTGGACTAAGGCTGAAGGTCTTCAGTTAGTACAGTGGACTAAGGCTGAAGGTCTTCAGTTAGTGCACTGGATTAAGGTTGAAGGTCTGCAGTTAGTGCAGTGGACTAAGGCTGAATTTCTTCAGTTAGTGCAGTGGATTAAGGCTGAAGGTCTGCAGTTAGTGCAGTGGACTAAGGCTGAAGGTCTGCAGTTAGTGTACTGAATTAAGGCTGAAGGTCTGCAGTTAATGCAGTGGACTAAGGCTGAAGGTCTGCAGTTAGTGCAGTGGATTAAGGCTGAAGGTCTGCAGTTAATGCAGTGGACTAAGGCTGAAGGTCTGCAGTTAATGCAGTGGACTAAGGCTGAAGGTCTGCAGTTAGTGCAGTGGATTAAGATTCTAAGTAATTTATGAGCTGCTTCCTGTAGTTAAGGGTGCATGGTTTGATTATTTCTAACTCCATCTGCCTACTATGGGACTCTGGGAAAGTCAGTTAACCATATATGCTGCCTAACAATGAAAAGGATAGGGACTTGGTGAACAAAAAAAAGCATACTGTTTCACTGACAGTGATTTACAGAGGTTCATCTTGGAAGTAAACAGGATCTGGAGGAAAACAAAAGTTCACCTTATAGGAAGCAGTTACAGACACACACACACACACACACACACACACACACACACACACACACGCACACGCACACACACACACACGCACACACACACACACACACACACACACACACACACACACACCTCTGCATCTTGATCTTATGACAGTGCAGTTAATTCCTTTTCTGAAGGACAGATGGTGAAATTAAATCTTGTCCTCTGTATGTGTGGTCAGTGGGCAGTGTACTGTTAAATCAGTTTATTAGTTAAATCCTCTCCTCCTCTCTGTTGGTGGGACAGCACAGCTAACTCCAAATCCTTGCACTTACTCTGGTAGTTTATGGCTGAAACATTACACCTCAAAAGACCCACACTTCTACTGCTTCTCTCCCATTGGCTCTCTGAAAGAGACTGGGGCTGTACACAGCAGCCAATGTATATGCAGAGTGGGTATTTCTTGGGAGGGGGCTTGTTCTAATGGGCAGAGGAGTGGAATGGATAGTTCTGTTTTTGTTTTGTTAACTAGGCTGAAGCATAAGGCCCTAGGTAGCTGCCTAGGTCACCTTGTACTAAATATGGCTCTGTCTTTTATTCTGCCAACATGGTTAAAATAAAAAATTGCAGCAGGTTTATACCAGATATGCCGGTTTCTAACATTCACATGCTGGTAGAGTATCATATTTTTGTGTTTTATTATCCACAAAGTAAGAAAAAAAATGATAAAACAAAACGGCAAAACATACTAGTCTCAAGGTTCAAAACGCACATTAGGAGGCAACGTCAAAAAAGTGTTTATTAAAAACTTTTGCTCCAGTCAAAACACATGACTTCAGAAAAATTTCCCATATAAAACACCACTTTTTTAAGATAAAAATGCAATGACACCATCTGATCACATGGTCAACACTCATTTAAGGGAACAGCATTGGATAAAATATGCAATTCAGGCATAATTTAAAAAAAATTGAAACATATTAAAATAGTTAATTCTCACACATAACTGCATATTTCTAATTTTGCACCTTTCATTTTAAGAAGACTAAAACAGAAATATGGTCATTACATCCATGGATGCATATTGGCCCTTAATCTAAGCTGACAAACAAGTTCATCGTATGGCAATCTGTTTTTTCAGTCACCTCCCCTTACAGTGTGCCTAATACAAAACAAAAAAAAAATCTTTTAAAACCTTTACAAACAAGGGAATGCTTATACAGGGTCTGCTCTTCAAATTTTCCCTTAAGGAAGCTCTACTCTTAGTATAACCAGACTACTCACTATATTATAAGCCTAGCACTTGTTCTCAATACTTCTCTACTAAGTAAGCACTCTCGTACTAAGTAAAGCACTACATCTACTTACCACCCCTGTGAATATCCACTTCCCTTAAAGGTACAGCACTCCCTTATACTGTTTTAGCATGTCGAGTGGTAGATTACTGGCGTCATCTCCAATTGACCAATTCAACTGGTCAATCTGGGTATCTTGAGACAATGCTACAATTGTCTCATGTACACAGACAACCCTCTCCTCCTCCCAACAAACACAAATACATGTGAGAGATGCAACTATATAGCCAAACTGGAGGCTGAACTCTCTCAACTCAGGGCTGGCATGACCAGACAGGAGGAGATGGCAACCACACACACAACAATCCCAGTCCCACATAGACCTACCACAACTGCAAACCAAACACATAAAAACACAAAGACATAATCGGAGGCTCTAATAAAAAACTTACCAAAACAACAGAGGCTCCCAAAGCAGACATCCAAAAATCCACCACCTCTAAACAAAACACATGCAACACATACTTCAAAAATCAGTGTGTCAACCAATCACAGCCCTTAAGGCCAAACACCTTGCCTGATACACTAGTAATAGGTGACTCTATAGTCAGACACACTGATGTCCCGCTGACCAGGCTGAACAAGGAGAAGGTGACTGTGAGCTGTCTATCGGGAGCTAGGATCCGCCACATAACACACGCACTCAAGTCACTCCAAAGCAAGTACAAATATGACTCCGTCATTGTCCATGCTGGTGTGAATGACCTGAAACATACCTCCCTGGACTACATGAAAAGAGACATAGAGGAGCTCTCCAATTATGTAACCCAAGCTGGTATGACCCTGACCCTGAGCAGCATCTTGCCCTCACCAAGAATGATACCACAATACAAAGACAAGATGATCAGCTTTAACAATTGGCTCAAGTACTGGTGTCATTCTAAGGGGATCCAATATCTGTCTGCCTGGGATGACATGTTGGACAAGCCACGCTGCTTCGCAAAGGATGGCTTACACCTGTCACCACTGGGCTTCCGGATATTGGCTAAGGCTCTTGCCACCCCCATAGTGCCTTTTTTAGGCAAGGCTCAAAAGACAAACCCACCTCCTTAGAAAACAAAAATGGAAAAAAACTAGGGGTAATGCTGCTCAACGCCAGAAGTCTAAATCTCAAGATGCAGGCACTTGATGCACTCCTCAGTATGGAGAACATCGATGTCTGTGCAGTAACTGAAACCTGGTTCAAGGCTCCAGAGAGCACCCCAGCGCTACCAGGCTATACCTCGTATCATGCTTTTCGGCCCCAAAACCCGGGCCGAACCACAAAGGGAGGGGGGAGTGCCCATATTCATCAAAGACACCCACACCTCCAGGTTAGTAGCAACACATGAAGCATCAGAGACCATACAGGTGCAACTAACCATAGGCAAAACTGCTATACAACTGGTAGCATGTTACAGACCACCCTCCCAATCTCAAGTACCCCACTCAGCCTTCCTGAAGACATTGGAGGATATGAATGTATCACAAAATACCATCATACTGGGAGACTTCAACTACCCAAACATAGATTGGGTACATTATTCTAGCCCTAATACCCTAGCCCAAAGGTTCCTGGAATTCATAAATTCAAATGCACTGGAACAACTAGTCACCTCTCCCACTAGGGGAGATAATATACTAGACCTGATCATCACAAACATGGGGACAAAATGCTCCACACGAAGTATACCCCTCACTAGTGAGATCTGACCACAAACTAATCACCCTGGATATACATATCCCACCTCCACCCCAGCACAAAAGACCACAGTGAAAAACTTCTCAAAAGCAGACTTCACTCTTCTTAAGACTGAGATGGTATCCTTTAAGCCCACTGTGCCAGTGGATACCACATCCCACAATGCCTAATCCTTCACAAATGCTTTCTATGGACATCTCCAAGAATGCATGGATCATGCAATCCCAAACAAATCCAAGTCCCTCTCCACCAAAGGTAAGCGTCCTGTCTGGTGGACCTCAGCCATAAACAAATTGTATAACAAAAGAAGGAAGCTACTGCACGTCAGAGCAAAATCCCATGAAGGGAAGACATCTCTGATCAACATTAGCAGAAAACTACGTTCTCTCATAAAAACATCCAAGGCCAACATTGAGAGAAAAATCGCTAAGGACACTAAAGATAACCACAAAGCCTTCTTCAGCTATGTTAGAAACCTGGGAGGAAACCCTCAGATATGCTCAGAGTTGGTTCACAACAACAAAAAATACACTGAACCCACAGATATTGCCAACATTCTGGCTGACAGGTTCACTGCAAATTTCTCCCCTCCTTCACCCCCAAAAGAAGAAATACTTATCCCAGCTGAATGTAATCTCCCTGTCATCTCAGATGTCCAAGTGAGAACCGCCCTAAACAAAGCAAAAAACACAGCATCAGTGGGACCTGACGGTATCCCGGGTTGCGTGTTACGTGAACTCCAAGAGGAGCTAAACCCACACATAAAAATGCTATTTAACCTTAGCCTTACTTCGGGATATGTACCTGAACACTGGCGTACAGCAACAGTGGTCCCACTCCACAAGGGGGGTGCCTCTACTGACCCTGGAAACTACCGCCCCATAAGCTTAACCAGCCTGGTCTGCAAAGCTATGGAAAGAATCATTATGGAAGAGACATAGGGGACCTACAGACACTTGACCCCACCCAGTTCGGCTTTGTAAAGGGCAGATCCTGCCTTTTAAACCTGGTTGACTTTTTCAAAACAGTCACTAGAGCCATTGATGAGGGCAAAGCAGTCCATACAGCATACCTGGACTTGGCTAAGGCCTTCGACACAGTACCCCACTCAGGCATCATAGATAAGCTCAACAGCTTAAAAGTAAACCCTTATGTCACTAGATGGGTTGCAAACTGGCTAAAGGACAGAACCCATAAAGTTAAAATCGCTGGAGCAATGTCAGACTCAAAGCCAGTCACAAGTGGTGTCCCACAGGGATCTGTCCTGGGACCCCTCTTGTTCGGCATTTATTTCTCAGATGCTAAAGCAAACATGGTAGGGCTGTGGCTGACAAAGTTCGCAGATGACTGCAAACTAGGCGCCATAGTCGATACACCAGCAGACACACACATCCTACAAAAAGGCCTCACAGAAACGGACAACTGGTGCCGGAGTCACGGCCTTAAACTAAATGCCAAAAAATGTATAGTCATCCCCTTTGGGAAAAACAAAGTACCCACAAATTATCACATAGACAGCAACCCACTGAGTACGGAAAAAGTAATCAGAGACCTAGGGACCCAAGTCGACAGCGACCTCTCATTTGACACCCACGTTGCAAAAGTGGTTAGAAAAACATTCTACCTTGCACATCTCATCATGAAGGGATTCACATCCAGATCCAAGGATGTCATTGTACCCCTATATTCCTCCCTCATCAGACCCATGATTGAGTACAATGCCCCATTTGGTATGTACCTCACCCGGCATTTGCAACAGCTGGAAAGACCACAAAAGTACCTCACCAAGAGGATCAAGGGTCTCCAACATATGTCTTATTCTGCCAGACTAAAGAAACTTCAGCTCTATTCAGTAGCATACCGCCTGCTCAGAGGTGATCTCTGCCTGACGTACAAGGCCATGTCCAATCAGGATCTGATGGACATGCTCCACCTCAAAAATCCAAATCCATCAGGACCACGAGAGCTAAAGACTTAAACCTCGGCACAAGTATGAATAGGACATGCTGGAGGGATAGATTCATAACCCAGAGGCTTCCCATGCTTTGGAACAAGATCCCAGTTCGTATTAGGCAGAGCCCCTCACTGACTCTCTTCAAGAGAAATCTTGATGAGTGGATGGGAGATCGTAAGTTTACCCCAGGGGTCACATCTGTGTCACTGCTAGACAGGGGCACAGTACACTAATTCTATTATATAAGGGGACCTTCATTGTGTCACTACTAGACAGAGGCACAGTATTCTAAATTTATTCTGTACATTTTTTGTACCATTTCATGGGGTGGCAAAAGCCACATCACTATGGCTAGGCTTACAAATGCCCCAGGGCAGATAGCCTAGTACTATACTATGAAACTATAAACTAAGTTTTTATAGCACATTGGTGCTGGTATATACTTTGCTGTAAATGGTGCTGGGTTTTACCTACATTAAATGCATCACAAGTAGAACATATAACAATGTAAACTACCACAACTGAGTGCAATTATACCTTCCATGCACATCAGTTGTTTTGGGGGTAATCAGCTAATGCAATGCATATGGGTCCTCTTGTATGTATTTGCACTGCTTACATTTGGCCTTCACCAAAATTTTCTTGAGAAATTGTTCTATTTCCAAAGCATGTGTAATACCAATTGTACATTGATTTTGTGTTCTCTTTCTAAAGCTTACCTAATATGTTATGGTTCTCAGTACCAATAAGTTCCCTGGAATTAAATATCATATTCCAATTTCTTGTATTTTTAAGATGAAATCTGCAAAATTATAAATGTGATTAATTACATATGTTGTAACGTGTGACTTAATTAGTTATTTTAATATGTGCTTTGCTAAAAAAAGGCAGTTTTATGTGTGTGTGTGTGTGTGTGTGTGTGTGTGTGTATGTATATATATATATATATATATATATATGTGTGTGTGTTATATGTAGAACTTTAAATGAGTGTTAACCACCTTATCCGTCTGATCAGATGATCCCACAGCATTTTTATTTAAAAAATCCTTTGTCTTGACTGGGATAAAACCACTCAATGAACACTCAGTGTCTTTCAAACCTATGGACATGTATCTTTTTGGTCCTTTTTGTGTATCGTAATAAAAAAGTAGTAATCTATTTAAAATGCCTTTGCAAAAATGGGTTTTGGATAGACTTTCTTGACAAAAAATAGTGTTTGGAAAGGTGCATGTGAAGGGCTGAAGCACTACTCCTGTATCCATAATACTGCAGGGCCTTATTTATGCTTTCATGATAAAAAAAAAGGAATCCTATCAATCTAAAGAGTTTTGGATACCCTGATACATACCTGGCCACTGTGGGGGATATTAAGAAAAGCTTGACCATATGCAACGTGTAATATTTGGTAAAATACAACCCAGTCACACAATTAATGATATACATTATGGGAAACTTATCTGTTTATTGAGAAACTGCTGCACTGATTAAACTTTCAAAAGTATATTATGTGCAGATGGCTAAGGATTTCACCAAGCCTCAGCTTAACTGTGTCCTGATAAATCCTGAAAATGAAGACAGAACTAAATTACTGCAAATTAAAATTCACGAGTGTAAATCGGATACAGCAGTTTTTCTTGATTAAAAGGTTTCTCATGTTCAAAACAATCTTGGAAAAGTGAAGAAAATGAGTTTTTTTTAAAGCTTAGTCAATAGCCCTGAAAGATATATATGAGATATTATATAGATACGTGTCAGTAGCCCTGAATGATGTACATGAGATATTACATAGATATCTGTCAATAGGCCTGAATGATTATATATGAGATATTATATAGATACTTGTCAGTAGCCCTGAATGATATACATGAGATATTACATAGATATATTTCAATAGCACTGAATGATATATATGAGATATTATATAGATATGTGTCAGTAACCCTGAATGATATTCATGAGCTATTACATAGATATGTGTCAATAGGCCTGAATGATTATATATAAGATATTATATAGATACTTGTCAGTAGCTCTGAATGATATACATGAGATATTACGTAGATAGGTGTCAATAGCCCTGAATGATATATATGAGATATTATATAGATATGTGTCAGTAACCCTGAATGATATACATGAGATATTGCATAGATATATTTCAATAGCACTGAATGATATATATGAGATATTATATAGATACGTGTCAGTAGCCCTGAATGATATACATGAGATATTACATAAATATGTTTCAATAACCCTGAATGATATACATGAGATATTACATAGATATGTGTCAATAGCCCTGAATGATATATATGAGATGATATATAGATACTTGTCAGTAGTCCTGAATGATATACATGAGATATTACACAGATATGTGTCAATAGTCCTGAATGATATATATGAGACATTATATAGATATATGTCAGTAGCCATGAACTGGGTTCAGATAAGTGTGCGATTGGGCACGGGTTAGGTGAGTTAGGGTTAGGGCGCGGGTCAGGTAAGTGTGCGATTGTGTGGACGTGAGGGTTAAAGCGGGTTAGGTGAGTTAGGATTAGGGCACGGGTCAGGTAAGTGTGCGATTGTGTGGGTGTGAAGGTTAGGGCAGGGGAAGATGAGTTAGGGAGCAGGTGAGGTGAGTGTGCGATAGTGATGGACCTTAGGGTTTGTGTTAAGGTAAGTGGATAGATAGTGGTGTATGTACAGTTTAGTGTAGGGTTAGATGTAAAATTTTAGTTGTATGTGTTTGGATTGCTGTTTGGTGTGCTTGTGCTGTGTGTGTGTGTGTGTTTCAGAACAGTGAATTTTTTCCCTAGGAAAAAATTTGCTGCTCTGCATGTTCGATGTTTTCAACGTTCGCTGAATAGGGGTCGATATTAGAACATTCAAAGTTGTGAAACTTAGATGTTCTAATATAGACCCCCACTAACCTCATACTGAACCTAAACAAGACCAAACTAATGCTCTTTCTCTCCACCAAAGCACCCGGTCCCTCAGCCAATTTTCAAATCCACTCCTCCAACAACAACAATCATAAACACCAGCTCACATACCAAATTACTAAGTATCACAATTGAAAGCAAACTAAAATTCAACCTACACCTCTTTCAAACTATTAAAAAAAACACATCAGACTAGGTTCTCTTTACCGAATTAATCCTTTCCTAACTAGCCAATCTAGCCTAAGCATTGTCAGGACTCATCTCTTATCTACTGTTCTCTATGCTTCGCCCATCTTTACAAACTGTAACAAAACTGACCTTACCAAGCTTGAATCAGCATACAATAAAATACCCAAGTTCCCCACTAGCTCCCCATAGAGGTCCCGCCACTGCTCTGCCCTACAACAAATAAATTGGCTAGAATTCCCACAACAACTAACCTATACCCAACTTGTCTTTACTCACCAACTAATATACCAGCCAAACAGAGCCCCAGCCCTACAACAATTACTCCAACCATATGCCAACACTCGGCAACACCGATCCTCACACAAAACACTCCTCCAAGTATCCAAAAACAACAACAAAGCCAGGGACGCCCTGTACTCCCACCACATTTCTAAACTTTGGAACTCAATCCCCCAACACATCCTAAATGCTACAAACCTACACCATATCAAAACTCTGCTCAAAGACCACCTCACTCTACTCCTGCACCAAGCCAGGCTAATACCATATAAGCCCACATCAAATTTCTTCCCCTAAATTTTATAGTTTCCACGTATACCCCACTCCCACTTGTTAACAACACCTATCAGCTACCTTCAATAAGAGTATAATTTGATAATTTATTTTCCTTTTCTTTTGTAAAGGGTATACATATGTACACCTACTATAGTATACTCAAATGATCAACTAAAGATGGATCCTGCCCTCAAAAAAAAAAAAAAAAAATATATATATATATATATATATATATATATATATATATATATATACGCATAGAAACATGACTTTAATATATTGTAATAACTTTCTCCTTTTCACTAAAGTGCCTATTGTATATTCTTTGTTGTCTCTAAATATTTCTGTTAAATTCTGTGTAGAACCAACATTATACTTGTCAGTGTTATTCTTGTTTTATTGACTCTTTTCTCTCCGGGCCTCCACAAATTTGCTAACACCCAGATGGACTATCCCAGTCAACAACTGTAAAATAAAATAAATACATTTGCCTACAGACTAAACTTGAACTCCAGTCATTCCATAAATGCATGTTGTCACAGCAGTATTACAATAGTCACTGCAGTACTGAATTTATCACAGATTGCAGCTTAGTGCATGATATGATAACAGCATTACAACATTCACTGCAGTACTGACTTCATGGCAGTTTTACAGATTAATGCATGATGTCACAGCAGAATGGCAACAGCCCTGCAGCTTTGACTTTATGGGAGTTTTGCAGTTTCAGTCATTTAAATGCACTGCCACTTCCTTTGTTTCAAGCCAATCAGTGTCGTAAATGTGTTGAAACCATCAGACCAAACCTGGCATTTTTATTTTTTGCAAGCAAGCCCCCAAAAAAGAGCTTTCGTATTCAGTGACTATCAAAATAACTGTTTTGTTCCATTCTTCAAAATCTCTGCAGCTTACCTGAAGGAAACAAGTAGCAATACGGATCAATCCATTTCATCAGAAGCCAACTCACTAAAGTACCATTTTGCCAAGTTGGCTTCCTTGAAGTGCTGCAACACTGCAGTTTATTGTGAGGGAGAGCTTGATCCCCCTCAAAAAAAAAAAAAAAAAAAAAAAAAAAACTCCAGGTGGTACCACTTTATATTTTAACATCCAAAAAAAAAATTAAATCCTAAGCAGTAGCTCAGGTAGTACAAAAATGCCTTATGAGCCAAATTCAGAACTTCAAAGAAGTCAGATGAATCAGAATTACAAAACAGTTTGTAAAATCAATAGGTTTATAGGTAGGTACTAGGCTATTGGCCCTAGGGCCTATATAAGCCTAGCCAAAAAGGTACCCTGGCTTTTGCCACCCAAGAAAATTATTTTCCTGTGCCCCTGTTAAGCAGAGCCACAGAGGTGATCCCCAGGGTGAATTTCCTATTTGCCATCCAATCATCAAGATTTTTCTTGAAGAGTGCTAATGAGAAGCTTTGTTTGCTATAGATATGTAGTTTGTTCCAGAGTATGGGAAGTCTCTGGGACAGGAATCTATCCCTCCAGCATGTTCTGTTTATTGAGGTGACAAGGTTTAGGTCCCCAGAGCGTGTAGCTCGGAGGGATTGGGATTTCTTTAAGTGGAGCATCTCCAACAGCTCTGGGTTTGACATAGCTTTGTATGTTATGCAGAGATCGCCTCTGTGTAGGCAGATCCTACAGAACAATTTGTAAAATCTACTTCAAACAATGCAATACATCATGAAATTTGAAATGTCTCTTTTTTAAAACCAGTGAAGCAACAAACATGAGATAAAATGTCCACAATACTTTTGGAGACAGTGAACCAGCAAGAATCCTTGCGTAAATGTTGAAAATTCACCATGAGTTCTGCCTGACAGCTAACATTACAAGGTAACTTGGAATCAATAGGTACAGAAGTTCAGACTTTACAGCATCATTTTAGGGTTGTCTGAAAAGAGTGAAGTCCATGTTGCAACGTTTGTATACCTTACAAGTGACAAGGTTAAATTTAACATATTTATCCTTACTAAAGAAGAGCATTCTAAGTTAGATACCATTATAAATAAATTCCAGTAGCACTGCAAGCTTAAAAAGAACTTACTTTATATTCACCATTTGTTTTTCACAAGAAATCAGGGTTTACAAGGCTCTGTTGATAGACAGGTGATTGAGTCAAAGGCATAAATGTAATGACTGTGAGTTTGGCAATTCACAGATTCATAGCCAAAAGAACTGCTTGTGTTATAAAAGAAGGCAAAGTAAGCAATAAGTTTTGTCTGAATCTGAAGTAATATTGGTGAAAAGTGTGTGTGTACAAAGAAGCTGATTTTGCCAGCTTTTATATGAAATAGCTTATAGAAGTATTAGATGTGTGTAAAGTTAAAATTTTGAAAGTGCAAACATTTTCAGATTCAGTTGCTGATAGGATATGGTTGCGACGTCAAAGCATAATGCAACAAAAGAAAGTTTCAGCAACACATAAGACTGATAATGCAGTTAAAACTTCAGAGTTTTCATCTCAACAAGCACCATTTTGTTTATGCATGTTGACCAGTAGAATAAAAAGCCTTAATATGTTCAGCTTTTAACAGAGAATGTAGGAAATGTGGGCAAGCAAATAATTTCTCTTAGATAAACAAGTCTAGAAAGAAAGTATAAAAACCTGTTACGTGTGAATAGATTGTGGCAATGACAATTTGCACATTATATAAACTAAGCAAGGCAAGAAAAGAAAATGTGTGTAAATGGTGTTGATTTGTGTTTTACAGTGAGGTATACACTTACTTTATTGAGGCAGATGCCCATCAAATGCGCCATTGCCAGTATAACTGGACTTTAATAGTGCATAAATGGTACGATTCCCATGTTTAAGTTAGATACAAGAGCCAAGTGTAACACCATAACTGAGAGCTCATTCAATCTACTGAGCTTGAGAAATTTCCTGTCTGTATCAAATGCTTTATTAATGATTTACTCTAGGCACAAACTGTAAACACTGACTTGGATTAAGTTGAAACCACTCGATGAGATTAAGCTGTGTTATGTATACGAAATCAAAGAATACAATTTATTATTTTATTATATTAGAAGGTATATGTATGAATTCAGGGACATAATTCTCTTAATTTAGTAGGTACAGATGGAGGAGTGCAGAGTACAGTCTGTAGTGTTGAGACAGTGAGGCAGTAATTTGCCCAGTTGCAGAGTCAATGCTTTGCATGTTCACAGAGGCACTGATCAGCACATTTGAGCAGTAATAAAGTAAAACCTCATAAATGGAGTAGTGTACTGTAATGCAGGTTGAACAAAACACAGTAAGTTGCACAAATAAATTGGTAGACACAATGCTGATGTATTTATTTCTTTTAAAAATGCATTGTAGTGTCTTTATTAAACTGAAAATTAATTAAATATGCAATAGTTGAAAGCATAATGCTGATGGGATGGCAAGATAATAAGAAAAATGCTTTGTTATCATTTCAAGTCTTCTGTACCTGTCTTGGAAAAGAATTGTGAATATGGAGGACAGGTATTCAAATCCAACTGAATGACTGGACCAATCCAGCTACATAGCCTCATGTTAGAAATAAAACAAGACACACATAAGAATTGATAATTATACACAAAATGCATGCATGTTATCCCCCCACCCCCACCCCAGGAATATTCAAAGTCATCAAAATTAGGATTAAGACCTGTCAAACTTCCAATATGTATCATAAAAGAAGTTGCAATAATACTGCATAAAAATCAAAGTAGGTCATGGAATAAAGATTCAGATTTGCTCCTGACCAAAAAAACAATCACTTAGTTACCTGTTTTGACTATCATTCTATACAGCATAGACCATCAGGCTAAGAAATATCTCTTCTCAAATCATCATAATGCTACTGAATTATGTTTTCCTCAACACAGTATTCTTGACATACACATTACAAATAAGTGTCCACTGTTTGTTAATCAAGAAATCTGATATTTTTCACAGCAAAGAGAACGGCAGCATTTCAAGTCTTCAATATATTCTCAAGCAAGTGTCCATGCTGAAAAAGTGATTCAAATTGCGAACAATATCCTGGTAAAATGTGCTGCCATCTCAGTGCAGTAATCTTTTCTTGTAACAGCCAAATATAGCCATATTGCAACCGAGAGAACTTTCACTTTCACTGTCCAGAGTTGCTGTAACTCTTCTTCTGAAGTACTGAGTTATAAAAACATCCATGCTACCTTCTGGGCCAGACTGAGTGAAAAGAGTTGTAACCAGACATTTGTGGAATACAAGATATCTCTGTGGCAGCACAGACTCTACTGCCCCCAAAAGATCTCTAGGCAGCTTATTGAAAGAGGGGGATCTTTCAAGATTGTGGAAACAGGCAGTAGTAGCTATGGTATCATAATGAAAGAGGGGAGAGAGATCAGTTTGTCATCCAGCTTCAGGCCCATGTCAATCTTGAATCATAACTGTAAATGTTTTGTGTCCATAATAGTGATTTCAGTGGTTCAGATAATGCCAAGATTGATATAAATAAGTCAGTTTGGGTTAGTGAGTGTGGCAGACATTCAGCAAAGACAGGTATAATAATGAGATTTACCCAGTATACAATGTAGTAGTTAGTTGTAAACTTAGAAGATGAGCTGATTAATGGTATTATTTACAGCATATTTTGTATTACCACTGAACTTTGCTTCTCTCTTATTTGTTATCTATGAAGGCTGAAATAACTGGAGTAAGAGAGCTACAAGTTTATTATCTTTCTTTCTCTTGCTGGAGGTACAATACAGGGATACCCTTGCCCTATCATTTGTACTGTATCTGATCCCTTTGGGGGCAGCAATCAGAAATGTTGGTTTGGGGCCTACACCACTGGGCAAATCAAGATAAAGCATTTGCTCTTTGCAAAGAAAACCTAGAAAGATGTGTGGTTAGGTGTCAACTTATAAAATAATTCAAACGTGGCTTTGCCACTCAATTATGTGCCATCAGAACATTTTAATTTTAAACAAAGATGTATGAAATTATGGGGAAGTACATGGATTAAGTATCTCAGAGCTTGGTTGGATGAGATCCTACAAAAATCACTTGAGAGAACGTATGATGAGTCAATGATTAGATTAAGAGGAAAACTGAAGAAATTAAAAATTCTGGTCTTTGAACTGGACCAAGGAGTGCAGGCATTGCATTTAGTTATACATTGCCATTTCTCTTGTATGTATCTAATCTTTTTCAGTTAACCCTCTAAGACTATGTTTTTGAAAGAGAAATTGACCATGACTATGAAATTGCGGGGATTGCAGTTTCCTGATCTCAAATTAAATTTGAAAGACTCCAATATGAGGATTTTGTAAAGATGTACACGCTGATTTCATATCTCTCTATAATCCAGAAATGATACTTAGAATGACTTTTAAGATAGCTATGTGCAATGCAACTAGCTGTCATTACTTCAGAATTAGTCACAAGCCATGGTCATGGTGGTCTTAAGTAAATTAAGGGAGGACTATTATTTTTTGTTATTGTTGATTGGATGTTGTAGTCTTTCCATAGATAACTTGAAGGGGATAGTCGGATAGGGAAAAATAATGGCCACTTTAATGTTTTGGGAGCAGCTGAGGCAACAAAAGAGTTTCCTCCCTTTAGAGCAAGCAAATAATATGTTTAACCACAATCAGGGATTGAACTTAAAATACATTAGACTTAACAGTATTATTTAAAGCTTAGTTGTTAGGAGGAAACCAAGATGAATGGCCAGGGATAGCGAATTTATAATTGGTGACAAGAAGTGAACAATCAATGCAAAAAGGTATATTCAGAATGTGTGCTAAGGTACTAGGTGGGTTGAAGGAGAAAGTAATACATGAAGTTGAAGGCAGTTAAAAGAAATTAACCTGGAACTGGGAGCAACATAGTAGGTAAACCTGTTCTCTCGTTAGCTATGAAGCTAAGTCTAGAAAGTTGTACATGTTTTCGTAGAAGTCAGGAAAATGTTTTACGGAAATTCTTTTAGAGCCTCACCTGAATAAAACAAATGCTTCCTGTGGCTGATGAGCTATGCTGCAGATGTCAAGAAGTAGAAAGAAGTACATGAATTCATATGTTTTAGACATACAGATAGGTAGAGTTTATCAAGAAAAAGATTTAAGAAACTTTAATTAGGCTATCTGATAATAAGGTGAATCTAAATGAACTACTCATGTTATTGGAGTATTCTACTTAGAACAATTTGTCTAAAACAAATGGGGCCTTTCTGTGTTTGATATTGCTGGTGGCAAAAATGTAATACATAAAAATAAAGGCAAACTGGCAGCATGGTTACCAATAAGCAACTTTTAAGAAAACAGCACAGTCAAGAACTTTAAAAATGCAAGTAATACTTTCAGAAAAATAGATCCATCAGGCAAAAACGCATAACAAGCAAATTAAAATTCTTTTATATAAGGTTGCAAGTTAATGATGAATCCCATGACAATAAATAAACTATCAGCAATTAGAATTTAAAGGTACATTCACTTAATTCTGTTTCTTAAGTCTTTTAAAATGGGTTTCATAATGAATGCTTCATTTAAGCCTGGGCATGCTTGTGCCCTGAATCTCACTAACCATCTATTCTCCTCTGTTTATGTATCGTTTCTCAAGTCACCTCCTCTAATTTCTTCTAAAATAACTTGGAATATTAAAAACTTAAAATTTGTATCATTTGTATCCTTAATATGTATATACAATGCTTTTGTCTCAACTTTTCTACATATCTCAAGCAAGTGATCACATATGCATTCAAGTTTCCTGTTTGTTTTGCCTATATAGAAGGCTTCACATTGTTGGCATACTGCCATCTTGGTGTAACACTATACCATATGCTGTCATAAAAAATGAACTTTTCTTAACTGGATGTTTGATGCTTTTATCTATGTAAATATAACTGCAATATTGACAACTATTTGTTATTGATAATATGACCTAAATTCTGTTTCTGTTCTTTATAACACAATCTATTCTTTATGTTGTTAAAACATTTATAAGCAAAAGAGAGTTGTTCATGTCCTATATCCTTAAACTTGGGAATTTGTTGTACCATGAACCAATATTTATTGATTAGCTGTTTGACTATGGGTGTGTTTCTATTGTAAGCTAATGTGCATCTAAATTTAGATGTATTAGTGCTATCAACTTCATTGATTGTCGCCTGATTATGCAGTATATCTCTGTGATCTGAAAAAAAATGGGTCTAGTTACACAATTTATTTGACCTTTGATAGCCATCTCTATGGTGGTGACTTTGTGCTTATTACACCCCCTCTGTACAAAATCCTGGGCCATGGAAGCCATTTGGATATTCATCATGCCATCTATAGATTCAGTTTCACTGTTCTCAACATTTTGGTTTTCACTATATTTTGAAATATGTGTGGTGGATGGATATTAGTTCTGTGTAAATAGGTGTTTCCTTTAACATCCTTTTAATACAGTGTGGTTTCAGTCTGCCCAGTATGCCTCTTAACTAACCTAATATCCAGGAAATTAATCTGAGCAAATTGGAACATAGGTTCATAGGTAAGTACTAGGCTATCGGCCCTGGGGCCTATATAAGCCTAGCCAAAAAGGTACCCTCGCTTTCGCCACCCAAGAAAATTATTTTCCTATGCCCCTGCCAAGCAGTGCTGCAGAAGTGATCCCCGGGGTGAATTTTTTATTTCCCATCCAGTCGTCAAGAGGGCCAATGAGGAGCTTTGCTTGACAGGAATGGGGAGTTTGTTCCAGAGTATATACACGCTTTTGAATTTTAATAAATCAGTAGATGTATTAATATAATTAAGAAAGTCATTAAACAAAGTAAGTGGACCCTGCCATCTAAGGAAAAGGTCATCAACAAATCATTTATAAAATAAGTTGTTGCTGCAATATTCGGTTTTGGATGAAAGCACATAATCAGTTTCCCATTTATTCATAGCTATATTTGCATAGCTGCTGGTCACTGGCTTACCCATAGCCACCCCTGTTTGTTGTTAATAATAACAAAAAAAATTATTATTTAGAACTAATTCCAGTAGGGAACAAATTGCATTCAGGTCTGCAGATGTATATGCGAGTTCACCGCAATAAACTCACAGACATAATACGCACCTGTATTGTTTGGTATGGAAAATTAAAGAGAGTCTATGTCTAGGGTAACAAAATAATCTAAGACATTATTGTTGGTAGAACAACTAAATAACTGTTGAAGAAAATCTGCAGTGTCTTTTCTGATGGTAGTAAACATGCCTACTGCTAATTTTTATTTATTTTCCAAATATTTCAATATTGGCTCAGTTACCCAACCATGCATCAAGACTATAGGTCTTAGTGGTGGTTCCTGGAGTGACTTGTGAATTTTGGGAACCCCATATATAACTGGTATCTTAGCTGTCAGTACATGTAAATAGTCTAAAAGATCCAGTGAAATTTCCCCATTTGAATGCATGTGGTAAATGGAATTCACATTATTAATGATAGTCATAACATCCCTTCTATTAACAGGCAGGTAATCAGCAGTATTAAGCATATTAAACATCTTAGAACAGTAATAGTCTGTGTAAATACAACAACTGCACCACCTTTATCAGCATCCGTAATAAAAATGTCAGTGTTGAAAGTTCTTTTGATAAATTGTAAAAATGTTTTTTCTGAGGTCCCATAATATACAGATAAATGTCATTTTACACTGCTTTATCGAAGGCTACTATTAGTGGATTACTGGTAGGAACAAAGGTGCTGGTCCTTTTATTACATGCGGTAGGCTGACAGGCATTAAAACCATATACTACTTGAAGGTTTAGCTGCCAAGTAAATAGCTTGAACTCCATTGAAGTATTTGAAATATCTAAATGTCCAGCAGGTATAAAGCTTAAGCCCTTATTAAGTACAGCATATTTATGTTCTGTTAGCTTATGTTTAGATATATCATGTACGTCATGCTCTTGTGATCCGCGCTCTATTAGCTTCCTCTGATTCTGACCTATGTTGTTGCTCACTCTCCCTCTGTCCTGCGGCATTGGGTATGGTTCCTTTTGAAGAACAGGAAAATCCATGGAGTCTAGTGCAGAAATTAGAATGGAATCGACTATTGCTCAGTTGGTCAGCTGTTCTACAGGAACAACTGTTTCTTCAGCTGCTGATGTGACATCATTACTGTTCTTCTGCTGTTCGTGGTTTATCTCTGCCTCTGTAGTGGAATGGCCATCATGACTGGGCCATGAAAAATGTTCCCATCTTTAAAATCTCAGAAAGCTCTCTCTAACGTGTGCTTTTTTGTTTCAATTAAATGGTACTCAAAAGCAACAAGTTTATCCAGTGTTTCAGTTAGTAAAACTGAATGAGAATTAATTTCTATATTGGCTATTAAATCATTTTATAATTGTGGCGAAGGCTAAGGATAAGGCATATGAAGAGTTGTATGAAAGGTTGGACACTAAGGAGGGAGAAAAGGACCTGTACCGATTGACTAGACAGAGGGACTGAGCTAGGAAATATGTGCAGCAGGTAAAGGTGATAAAGGATAATGAGGGAAACATACTCACAAGCGAGGAGAGTGTGTTGAGGAGATGAAAAGAGTACTTTGAGGAGTTGATGAATGAAGAGAATGAGAGGAATATAAAGTTGGATGATGTGGGGATAGTGAATCATGAAGTACAATGGATTAGCAAGGAGGAAGTAAGGATAGCTATGACTTACGAGATGAGCAATATAGAATGTACTTCTTAACATTGTGGAGACATGGTGATCAAAGGTAAGGTTGCTGTCAACCTGTGCCCCCAGGTCTGTCACCAGTGAGTGCAAACTTAGGGTGTTTCTGTTGATGTGGTAGTTAGCAGAAACATCACTCTTACTGAAAGGGATGATAATATATTTTTTCTGTATTGAGTTTAAAGCCCTGACTTTAGGACTGATCATTTGTTTGCATAAGACCCTCTTGTAGAATGCTGACATCATTTGGGTATTCTATGACCACTCCGACACTCCCAGTTTGCAGTTTTCAGCAAAGTTTGCCACCCACAGAGCTTTAGTTTTTGCTTTTACTTTAGAGAAATAGATTCCAAACAGTAGAGGTACCAGGACTGTTCCCTGTGGGGCACCACTGGTTAAAGGTCTGCTATCGGAGGTGGATTCCCCTATTTTGACTGTATGGGTTCTATCGGTAAGCCAGTTAGTGACCCCCCCCTAAAGGTATATCGGTTGATACCTGGCTGGGTGAGTTTGTCAATAATATCCAAGTGAGGAATAGTTTCAAAAGTATTTTCCAAGTCCAGCTAGGCTGTATGCACAGTTTTCCCCTCCTCCAGGGCTCTGGCGACTGTCTCGAAGAAGTCCACCAGGTTTAATGGGCATGATCTCTCTTTGACAATTCTAAACTGAGTAGGGTCAGGTGTTTGGAGATTACCTATATCTTTGTTGATAAGCTCCATGATGATGTTCTCCATGGTCTTACAGATAGGGCTATTCAGGCTAATAGGTCTATAGTTCCCAGGGTCAGTGGAAGCACCACTTCAGTGCAGGGGGATAACAGTGTCCATTTTCCATTCAGTTGGGACAAAACTGGTGCTTAGACTATGATTGAAAAGAGTACCCAATGGTGTTGCTAATTCTTGTTGTAGCCCATGTAGGATGCAGCCTGGGATGTTATCAGGTCCCATAGATGCTGTGTTTTTGGCCTTAGAGAGGGCATTTACAACCTGATCTTTAGAGTTACAAAGTGGGGGACAGGTGGAAGGAATGTCATGGGGTATGTGTGGTGGGGACAGGGAAGTGAAGTTTTCACAGAACCTCTCAGCTAACAGGTTTGCAATGTCCACAGGCTCAGTGTATGTGGTATCATTAACTACCAATCCGGCACAGATCCGGGTCTTACCTTTTAGGCTACGGATGTAACTAAGGCACGCCTTATGGATATCCTTAGTTGATGATGATAATTTGGATTCATAGTTTGCTTTGGAGGACTTCACAAGAAGTCTTATTTGCTTGTTTAAGATGAGGAAGGAGTATTTCCAGATTAGGGCACATTCTCTCTTACTTTTGGACAACAATTTCTTCGTCTTATTGTAGAGCCTGTTAATGGCAGTTGTCCATCTGGCAGGTTTGTTCTTCCTTGAAGAGCTTGTTTTTGTCCTATCAGGTATGGCTGTGTCAATGCAGTTTTACAGATCTTTACAGATCTTTGTAAAAAGCATTGGATGTATGACTTGGCATAGTTGCCAGTTCCATCTGAGGGGGGAGGTGCAGTGAAGCTATTAAAACCCTCCCTAAGAAGGATATAATCTGCTTTGAAGAAGTTTTTTTTTAGTTTAGTTGCTGCTGGGGGGGGGGGGGGGGTCCAGTGTGATAGTTACTTTGAATGAGATTGATTTGTGTCCAGATCTGACAAGGGAAGACCTCACAGTGGGGGTGCTACAGCATTCGCCCATATTGGTAAGCACCACATCCAAGATGTTGGTGCCCCTACCTGGGGTGTCCACAAGCTGGTCCAGGGCATTGGAGTTAATGAACTTGAGGATCCTTTGGGCAAGTGAGTTTGAGCATAAATAATTTGCCCAATCAATGGATGTATAATTTACACTTATTTACAAATTTAATTCAGTACAGAAATTTAAACCTGTTTACAAATAAAAACATTCTAAAATTTCCTTTATGAATACTGAAGACAATATGTACCAAAACATGTTAATGGCATGAATATTCAAGGTGTTGGGCAGGTGGCATTTACATCACTTTGGGTTCCAGTTCTAATTATGCTGGATTAGTATAAGTATGTTATTGTAAATTAGTTATGCAATTCCCAAACTGTTAAATTAACAATTAGGCAAAAAATTACTGCTTTTGGAAGCAATCATTTAAACTTTATATTTTCAAAGGTTGCAAAATACACTTTTCTTACAAAAAAACTGTCCGCATGTGTAAAGATGCATGCATAAAGATGCACGCGAACACTTTTTTGTTTTAACCGAAAAGTTTGTTCCAAACCTTTAAACATGACCTTTAACAACAGTAACAGCTTTAGTATCAAATTTCTTCTCTAATAATGTTCTCAATGCCATCTTTGCATTGTACAGATTTGGTAAACTTAAAGGTAGCCTATCAACAGCATGGCAGTCACATGATGGGATAATAGCATTTAGCCCAAATTTAACTTCATCAAACAGTCAGGGTGTGTGTCTTTACCAGAGGTACACTTATGTCAGAGTTAATTATATTAAATTAAGGAGCACTGGAGATGAAATCCGCTTTACGGGATGTTAGTTCTTGCCCCCACAGAAAAGTTAGTGCCCATGTTTTCAGCATACTTAGTTTTTAACAAGATACTCTAAACTGACATGCATTTGTAGTATTCCTTAAGGCAAATGAAGTTTTGTAAATTTATTTTCATTGTGACAGCTTTGTAAGTTTTGGAGCTTTTTTCCTTGGGCCTGCACAGCAGTTGAGCTCAGCTAGGCTTCCCTAGTCAAAACAACTAAATAAATAAAATAACCAAACTGATAGACATTATTTGAATTATCCTATAAATATGAGGTATGAAACATAATACCATGATAAATACAAGAGTGGCTTTATTAATTATAAGAAACAGTATGAAGACTTATTCCTATACATGTCATTATATATCTGTATAGTGATACCTACCTAGCTGATGCATGGCATTATATAATGGTATAGTGCTACTTACATAGCTCATACATGGCATTATATAACAGTATAGTGCTACTTACATAGCTGATACATGGCATTATATAACTGTATAGTGCTACTTACATAGCTGATACATGGCATTATATAACAGTATAGTGCTACCTACCTAGCTGATACATGGCATTATATAATGGTATAGTGTTACTTACATAGCTGATACATGGCATTATATAACAGTATAGTGCTACTTACATAGCTCATACATGGCATTATATAACAGTATAGTGCTACTTACATAGCTGATACATGGCATTATATAACTGTATAGTGCTACTTACATAGCTCATACATGGCATTATATAACAGTATAGTGCTACCTACATAGCTGATACATGGCATTATATAATGGTATAGTGCTACTTACATAGCTCATACATGGCATTATATAACAGTATAGTGCTACTTACATAGCTGATACATGGCATTATATAATGGTATAGTGCTATTTACATAGCTCATACATGGCATTATATAACAGTATAGTGCTACTTACATAGCTGATACATGGCATTATATAACTGTATAGTGCTACTTACATAGCTGATACATGGCATTATATAACAGCATAGTGCTACCTACCTAGCTGATACATGGCATTATATAATGGTATAGTGTTACTTACATAGCTGATACATGGCATTATATAACAGTATAGTGCTACTTACATAGCTCATACATGGCATTATATAACAGTATAGTGCTACTTACATAGCTGATACATGGCATTATATAACTGTATAGTGCTACTTACATAGCTCATACATGGCATTATATAACAGTATAGTGCTACCTACATAGCTGATACATGGCATTATATAACTGTATAGTGCTACTTACATAGCTGATACATGACATTATATAACTGTATAGTGCTACTTACATAGCTGATACATGACATTATATAAGTGTATAGTGCTACTTACATAGCTGATACATGGCATTATATAACAGTATAGTGCTACTTACATAGCTGATACATGGCATTATATAACAGTATAGTGCTACTTACATAGCTCATACATGGCATTATATAACTGTATAGTGCTACTAAAAGCTTACATAGCTGAGAAAGTTAAGACAATGGGCAAGGCATCTGTGTCAGTGATATATGAAGATAGAATGCAAAAGATGAGTTTGTAGGAAGCACTATGAGTGATTAATTCCAAAATGGTTAAAAAACACAGTCTTGAAGCCAGGGACTCGAGTGTCTTGTAACTCACTTACACTGCTGCCTGCGCTCAAACATAAATATCACTTCAGGCAAGCAGCCATGGGGGAGGGAGCAGGAGGGGGGATTTTCAGGTTAGGCAGCAAGATAAGGATTTTACAGTCGGGAAACGGTACAGACATTTTAAGGTTAAGAAGCAGGAAGGGAGTTTTAGGTCAGGGAACAGGACATGCATTTTATGGTTAGGGAATGATCAGATAATTTAGGTTTAGGGAATGGGGTTAGAGATTTAGTCTAGGGGCAAATGTGGAAGTTAGGGTTAGAGAGGGGGAGTGGAGTTTAAGGGCAAGGGAGTAAGGACTCGGGTTAGGAACTGGGTGGGAATTGTAGGGTTAGCGTTTAGGTTCTTGTAAGCTACACAGTTTTATAGGGATGGGTGTTGGGAGGGTTACATAGAAATGGAAAATTGGGCTAGTTTGAGTTTGAGCACCAGCTTTTTCAAGCAAGTGTGTTGTGAGCTACTAGCATGCAAACACCTGTAGCAAAACCAAATTCATATCTGTGTGTTGCATGATAAGTAGCATACTGTATCATGTACCATAGTTAAAAGGAGGCATGGTGACCTGGCATTCCATTACGAATCTGCAGATGGCACTTAACAGCAATGAGTTAAAAGGAGGCATGATGACCTGGCATTCCATTACGAATCTGCAGATGGCACTTACCAGCAATGATAAGCTCATCACAGAGAGAACCTGTTCCACATCCTGTCAGGGTCTAAGCAAATGTTTACTAAAGATATAGATACATTAATAAGCATAAAGGCAGTGGTGCAGTACAGACAAAAATTCACAGAGACCAGGCAATACCTTTTGTAATCTAACCTAGAAAGTGAACTGACTAACAGAAATGTAGGACTGTTGAGTAGCATATTGAATTGTTTGTACTCAAAGTGCTGTTGTTGAAGAAAGGTAAATCATGGGATGTTTGCACATTTAGACACTTCAACGTTATGATGAGTCCAGTATTATGGACTCTGCAGTGTACCCTTTAAAAACAAAAGATAATTCTATATTTTAAACAGTAGGGAAGTACTTTACAAAAATTACCATGGACAGGCATGTGCCGAAATGGAAACAAAATAGGCTTCTACTAACAGTCATATGCATAAAGACTGTACCTACATAACACTGCTGATTTACAGCATGCATCTGCTAACGTAGCCTGGTACTTCAAGTTCTAATATGCAGTGTTACCAAGACCTGATCCTGGTGATGGTCCGCAGTGACAATGCACAGCTAGATAAAGTTCTGAAGGTTTTAGACAGAGTAGAAGGGCATATATAGGCTTAGAACAATCACAGACCAGCATAAATTTTTCAACATGTGAAATCACATGCTGAGCCATGTGATTGACAACCTAAGACAGTACATTTAACAAGGTAAAACAAAAACTTTGCAACAGGCATCAGTACTGCAGAATGTGTTGCAATTCAGGTTCTTTGTAGGGTTAGTAAACTACTCCTGTAGGTTTCTCTGGAACTTTCTAAGTTTGCTACAACATTCAGAGACAAGGCATCACAATGGACCCGAATGTAAATGGCTAATAGACTGTAAAATTTAGGGACTGAATAGGAACACTTTGGTCATAGTGCTTTACCCACTCTGATTCAGTTTTACCTACTGGGGAGGCACATGATACTTCTTATGTAACTGACACTGTTCTACCATATGATCCCTGGCATAATATGTAGACACCCAAAGCATCGGCTTCAATGTTTTTATTTTATTTTTAGCTATTTTTGCTCGCTCTAGATTACCTTCTGCTACCACTGGTAACTTTCTTTATCCAAAAGGTCTTCTGCACCCCTTGACACCCCCGGACTTACTCTGACACATGTTCAGAGTCAGTGAGGAGATGAAGGCATCCTGTATAGAGTCATGTGGCTACTAGTGATCTTTCTCGCTATACCCTTGCTCCTCCATTTCCCCCAATGTGCACCTATATAACTTATGGGTAGACATGCAATAGGGGTGTCCAGAATATTGCCTGTTTCCATCCAGCTGGTCATCTCATAAATGTAAGCATCATTAAGTATTTAGATAGTTTACATATGGCATCCGGCCATTTGCCTTTGCTAATTCCTTAGTCGTGATAGTTACTATACCTCACAACCGTCCAGGATTTTCCCTTTTTTGATCAGTTCCTCATAAAATTTGTGATTTTCTGGAGTTTTGTGGCAAATCAGTGAGGACTGAATTCACTAAATAATGATAGGCATTTGAGTTTCAGACGTCACGCCCTTCAGAAAATGCATGGTAACACAAAGCCTTTTTATTCTAGCAGCTTTCTAAGTTTATAAGAACAATATTTAAAATCTTGCCCTACTTTTTGGACTTTGTTCTCCCATTAATTTTGTCCTTATCCAGATTTTTTTGTGCTAAGAATTTGAGAGCTTATGATAGTTACCTATAGACTCAAAAATAGGGACAGATTTTAAATGTTGCATTTACAAATTTAAAAAGTTCCTAGAATAAGAGGTCATGTGTTAGCATGCTTTTTCTGATGGATAGGATGCCTGAAACTCAAATGTTTGTCATTATTTAGTGACTTGAGTCCACAATAATTTGCAAGAAAAACACAAATTTTATGACAAAAAGACCAAAAATATGGGGCAAAAATCTGGATAGTTGAGAGGTATGTTACCCTCCAAGAATTCAGTTAAGTTTATGGTCCATGTTAATATTTTTTGTAAATGTGCTAAATATTGCTTATCTTATGCTTCCTATCAGTTTATTATCATTTTTTCTCCTACCTGCAAGTTTGGCTCTTATTCGGAGACCCCTACTCAGTCAGGCACATGTTTATCTTGAAACATTCATTTCCAACTGACCCTGCAACTAATGCTTCCCACCCCATTACAATGACTTCTTCCACACTGATCCTGTATGATTAATCCTACCTCTCTTTATCCAAGAGCATTACCAATACCAAGCACTTTTAATGATGTCTTGCAGCACATACATTGATCTAGCTATGTTAACAGCTGCTTACTGTACCCATCTTTGCAGTCTGCTGTACTTTTCATACTGAATATGCTTCATATGATACTGGCCAGTTATGTGTGCTTCAGGATGTGCTACAGTGTTTCAGTTTAATAATCACAATTGCCTAATTGTGGGGCACTGGCAATAGCCCAGTCCTCATGTGTCAACCATCAAATGTAAAACGAAAAAAAAAAAACATTCTTGGCCATTTTCCCTTAAACTTGTCAGTGCTGTCATTTCTCCAACCAATTAACCCACTAGTCCCACTGGAAAACATCAGCCATCCATATGAAAATAATCATGCAGCTTATTCTCAAACTGAAGGCACTTTCTGATTGTGTGCATCCCAACACTCAGTTATCTATGTCTTATGGCTTCTCTGTATTTTAATGTGTGTTAAATTGAAGGATTCAAGAATTAGACTGTTTTAATATTTCTAATAATTTTTCAAGCAGTCACATACTGGTTCTCACTTTGGAAACCGCAGCACCAACATGATACAGTTTTGTGCTGAAGGCTGATACAGTACTTCTGGGTAAAATCCTTTTCCTACTACCAGCTGCAGTTTTCTGATTCATGGGACAATACCTCAAACGAATACATTGGAAAGGTGGCAAAAAACACTGAAAGCCTTCCAAAGTTACACTTCCACATTTAACAAAATTAATATAATGTATTAACTTTTCCAGTTTTAACTCCACACTTATTCCATACTTTTCTCTTATCCTAGACATTTTCTTTGATTCAGTGGTTCATACAAGGCTACTTGCCCTTGTGGGCCATTTTAAGCCTTGCCAAGTTCCCTTTCAAAGATGAGAATCAGACCTGTACCTTGTGGCTGTGAGGTAAACACCTTAATTGTTATACCAGTCCCCATCTCCTGAGCACTTCGTGAATATGATACATAGTATTTTTCACATTCATTTGTCAATATTCCTTCCAACAGTCTTATAACTGCAGCATATCTCATTGCAAAGATGCAGAGCAAAATCATTTTGCAGCTTGAGAAATATTCTCTTCTGCCACCTAGTACAAACTAATAAAGGCACAGAGTGCTAACAATCTTTTTCCTGAAATTTTGTGTTCTGAGTCCTTCAGCTTCCACTTGGGTACTGCATGAATCTGAGCAACTAACTTAACCAGACAGTGCTCCCAGCATACCCTTCCTGTAGGCTTACCTGCTTAACCAATAAATAAAATGAGTCTGTATTAGATCATGCTAAAGTAACCATTAACAATTTATGATCACTTACCTACTTATCTGTTACTCCCCTATCTCATTTGGTTCACTGAAAAATACTGAATCTGCTTTTACTGCACTGTCTCCAGAATGCAAACAAACAGTGAACACAGGGAATTTAGTGTTAGAAATTATTTTCCCTGATTTAAACACTGAGGCACAACATCTGAAACTGCATGTAGTTCAGGTATGACATTTTGCATTTGTTTCACAGCTGCACATATTAAAAACAACTGTGAAGAGAGTACAACAGGCAATAAGACAAAAAAAAAAAAACCCTAAAACCATTATGCATGGATACCTTTCAGCTGTACATAATTCTGAGAACCTATTCCTCAGTTTACTTCATAAAAATTTCCTGTTTCACACTGAAAGACTTTGTCTTACATTTATGGTTGAGATTTTCTAAGGTCAGGTAAATAACACTGAGCCATCCATGCAGTCATTCTCCAGTTATTTGCTTAATCAAATGTGGGATCACAGGATAGGCAGTGTGTGTCGCACCACTGAATGGGCACAGGACACAGAAGATTATCTTGAGTATTGCACCAATCCATCATACGATGCAAGAAAAAACACATGCTCAGTTTCACACACATGCAGTTACAGATAGCTTAAAGGACTATCAAGTCACCTACAGCATACGGCTATGTGTTGCAGAAGAAAATCAAAGAACACACAGAAAACCCACAACAAGGATGGCATTAGGGTTACCACCTGTCCCACTTTGCAAGCGACAGTTGTGTCCCGCAAAAAAATTGTAAAAATGGCAAATGTCCTGATATTTTAGGACAGAATTATTTCCTATATTTTATGTAATGGTTGCATAAAACAGTTATTCTGTATCGGAAACACCTAAATGTTATACGAAACAGAATAAGCAACTAAAATGCTACAATAATAAGCTTTTATTTAGGCAAAAAAGTGAAGTTCTGTCCTTTGTACTTGCCGTGGGTATCTTTTGGCCTGCAAAATCTACCATTTGTACCAAAAATGTCCCACTTTGGACATTTGAAAAGGTGGCAACCCATGCTGACTTGACATAGGGTACTGAATTAGAAAAACAAGTGCTTTGGACAGCATGTCCAACCACTGTACTGCTGTGCCAGACAAATTACATTGTTCTATCAGTAGAACATTTTGGGAGTATAAAGCAACACATTTAATCATGCTATGATCTTCCTAGATAAACATATTACCAAATATTGCCCATTTTCCCTGATTCCTACATTTTCAGAGACACTATGGAGATAAAAGGATGAGAGGTATAGCTGAAACCAATGACACAGTTTTCCAAGAGCGCTGTTGGGAGTTCTTAGTTCAATACACCAGTCAGCAGCAGGAGGGACTTTCAAAATCCACCCAGTTGTAACATCATATACTTATACAATATGACAAGCTGCAACTCAGACAAGTGTGAAATATTGTCACCCTTCACAGGATGCATAACATAAAGCTGTAAGTTAAAAACTTTTAACAATTAAGAAATATTGTTACCTCTATGTGCCTGTCTGCAACCATAGTGCTGTTCTACTGGAATATTTAAATAATTAACAAAACATTTTAATATAAAGTTAAGCGTAGGAGAAAAAAAATATCAGCAGACCTGATTAGCCAAAGTAGGCTTCTATTTATGAATGGTAACGGCTACATGAAAATGAAATGCAAATGCATTTCTAGTAGTTAAATGGATAAACATGACACTGAACTCAAGAACATTTTTTCTGATGTTATTGTTCATACACAGAAGGTTCACAATTATTTCTGGAAATGTTATGCCTGCTACTCTTAAACCGCTTTTTCTCAAATGACTAAGAAGGAAGATCAACATAGTCCTCTCTTTACTCCAGGGAAGTGTATAATGTTATCTACAGTCAACAACAAATTATTAAAATTCAGACAAAACATTTTAATGCCTTCTACTAACTAGGACCTTTTTGAAAAAGACAAAAGGGCCATACTTTATTGTGGCTGCTGTACAAACAAATGAAGTAAGTGTTTCACCAAGCTAGCAACACTTATTATAAAACAGAGCCATACCTCTCAGCACAAGAAATTTGGACAAAGCCAAAGATAAAAGGTGGTACAAAGGGCCAAAAATAAGGTCAAATTTTAAAACTCACTGTTATAAATTTAGAAAGTTGTTAGAATAACAGGTTTTGCTTTAGCATGTATTTTCTAAAGGATAGCAAGTCAGAAGCACAAATGTCTGTCATTTGATATATATGTATGTATATATATGTATGTATATATATATATATATATATATATATATATATATATGGGTCTGTTTGATGAAATTGACCCATATATAGATATTTATATGTAATCTATATATATATATATATATATATATATATATATGGGTCTATGTCTTATCAAAATTTCAGAATATCGCACATAAGACATAGAAACACACTTAAGTGAAAGTACATAACATCAAAGATGTACTTAACGCGAAGTACATAACATCGAAAATGTACTTTTGCACCCTCCACACCCCACTACTTAAATATACTAAGTCTTGAGATCGCACTACAGTGGGGAAAAGGATGTAATTCCTTATCCCCACTGTAATGCGCTTCAGAGAACCGGCTTATGCGAAAGTACATCTTCGATGTTATGCACTTTCGTGTAAATACATCTTCGATGTTATGCACTTTCACGTGTGTTTCTATGTCTTGTGTTCGATATTCTGAAATTTCGATCATAAGACATAGACCCATATATATATATATATATATATATATATATATATAGATAGATAGATATATTTATATATATATATATATATATATATATATATATATATATATATATATATGCAGATATAGATAGATTACATATAAATATCTATATATGGGTCGATTTCAGTTACCCGAACACCCACATCACCAACTTCCACTTTACCGAGAGGAATACACCGACCAAACAGAAAACCAACATCTGGAACACCGACATTCCGACCCGAGGTAAGTAACGGCTTGGCCATCCTGTTAAACATTGCCCCTTACCCCCGTGGTAGTGCGATCTCGGAGCTGGTATATTTAATTAGGGGTGTGTGGGTGGGTGTAGTTTAGTTTTTTGGGCTGGCCATGCGGTTACTTACCTCAGGTCGGAATGTTGATGTTCCCGATGTTGGTCTTCTGGTTTGTCGGTGTATTCGTCTCGATAAAGTGAAAGTCGGTGATATGGGTGTTCATGTCAGTAAAGTAGATCTTTTTATATATATATATATATATATATATATATATATATATATATATACATTACAAGTTATTCTAAAATAAATTTCTACCCATTTAAAAATCTGACCTGCATCATGTGAAATATACAGAACCACCATCAGCAGATCATACATTAAACAATATATAGCAGTATAATCAATAACCAATTCAGATGCTGTACATTATATCAATGAAAAGGTTTTGCTTATAAGTGTCTGTCATTACTAATGTGATATCACACAATAACATGTTGATGTCTGTGTTTTGCATACCTTACTGGATACACAAGTATCATTTATACTTTAATGTTCAACCTGCCTGTATAACCAGATCAAGTCTGAAAATGTCAGACAGGATCAGCCCACCTACCCGGACAATAAACAATAAATCCTTTACCAACACCATCAACCACAACCGCAACAAAAATTATCTAACATCTTCAATCTTCATTGACTTATCTAAAGCTTTCGACATGGTTAATCATAAACTCCTCCTGCACATACTAAAATCCCTCTCACTTGACACCCCTTCTTTAACATGGTTTACATCCTACCTAGATAACTGTCAACAGGCAGTGCTTTGGAAAAATTCAATATCTAATCTCCTTCCTACCTCTTTAGGAGTATCCCAAGGCTCTATCCTAGGCCCCCTCTTATTTTCAATGTTTATCAATGACCTCCAATCAACTATCCCTAACACCACCTGCATACAATATGCAGATGATTCTACTATTATCTGCACTGCCACTTCTCAAACTGAACTTCAGTCCCTTACCCAAAAAGCCTTTTCTACAATTGAAAAATGGTTCTCTGATCGTGGCCTTCTCCTCAACCCCAAGAAAACCAAACTGTTACTGTTCTCCCCTTCCCGTAAATGTACACCACTTAATTTCTCTCTCACATCAACTGATTGCACTCTCATTTCTCCTGATTCAACTACAAAATTACTAGGAATAATAATTGACAATAATCTAAGCTTTGACTCGCAGATCAACAACACAATAAAAGTACTTAACAAAAAAATTGGTTCCCTTTACAGAATCAAACCCTTCCTTACACATGAAACAAGAACCATCTTAGCTAGATCTCACTTTATCTCAACTCTTCTATATGCCTCCCCCATCTATACCAATCTCTCCAAAAGCAACCTTAAGAAACTTGCTACATCTTACTACAATATTGCTAGATTTGCTGCAGGATCCCAGTTTCGTACTCACCATTGCCTGAACCTAAGACAACTAGGCTGGCTAGAATTTCCTAACAAATTAATACTTCAACAGCTCTTAATAGCTCACAAAGTCCTTTACCAACCAAGTAAAATACCAATACTCTCTAACCTTGTAACACCTTACAATAACATGAAACAGCTACGCTCCTCTAACAAACTACTGGTTCATACCCCCAAACTTAATAACTCAGCTGGGGACTGCCTCTTTTCCAACTCTGTTGGAAAAGGTGGAACAAACTACCCTCTGATATCACATCCTTGTCTACACTCTCACGTTTTAAAAGACAACTGATTATACATCTCAAGAGTCAATGGCTTTGCCCCTGTACCAACCCAGATTAACCTTCCCCTAACTTTGTCTCTTTTCTCACCCTTTACCTTTACAACTTTCCTTTACATTATATCTATGTAAAGAAATTTATCTCTTATGCACAGTAAGACCACACAAAAAAAAAAAAAAAAAAAAAAATTTTTATAATTTCTTTGTTTTAGACTTTTAGATTTTGTATTTCTCTCTGTTTGCTCCTATCATAGTTGTACATAATAACTAACCTTGTTTATTAATTCTAATCATGTATTGCTTATTGTTGTATAACCATGTAATATTCCATTGGAGCTTTTCTCCCTGGGCCTCTACTGAAAATGGACATATATCCAGTTTGACTAGCCCGGTCAACAAATGTAAAATAAATAAAATAAATATACATGGGTATACTATGGAGGGGGATAATAACAGTAGCTGAAAGTAAGTTAGGGGGAAACCTGGTAAGACTGCTGTAATTCGATCTAATTTACCGCAAAACTTCAGTAGCCCAATGGTGTGGATACATCAGTTAGTGTAGTAAAAACAAAACCATGTTATTTGGTACAATACAATAGATATCTAAAAGCAAAGGGATTGTTAGTAATGACCCACAGTGACAATACAGCATGTGTTAACTGCTAAAACTACCCTGGCTGTTAGCTTGATTCTGCTCTGACATTTACAGATGCTACAATAACATAACTAGTAATAACCTACAACAACTAAAATTGACCTAAAGGCTAAGGGCACTTTTTTTAAAGTATAAATCTAGAAAATTAATTTGTCCTCCATACTCAAGCCATTATAAAACACATCATATAGGTCACATTAAATAAACTAAGTACATATGCACCTTTATCTGAATCCAGCAGCATCACTGCATAAATACCAGTCTCGCTGCTATAGCAAGCAGAAAGTGTCAAGTAATCTATTCCTTGACAATTTTCCCCACAGTTAAGACAAAATCCAGCCCCTCCATGTCAGTCTTGTAATGGAGACACTCACACTGCCTCCAACATGGTTCCTGTAGTCTGGTCTGGAAGGTGTAATTGTGTATGTAACTTACCATATTAGTAGATGTTTGAAAAGATCACTGCTGAAGTAATCCTTAGTTATAAGCCTCCTTCGTTAGAAGTCCTCCTCATCTAACCAGTCTTCAAGAACGCAGGTTCCTTCCCTCCTAGTATGGTGTATGCCCACTTCTAAGCATGTCCTAGCATGCTGAAACAAGTGAAATGTAAGTCTGTGCATCTTCAGAGATTTCTTGCCCCTAATTTAGAGACCATTCCATGGTACAGCAGTAAAAAAGTGAAGCCATGCAAAGGTAATATGCAGTCTTCTAAGCATTACTTGGAACCAGAACAGCTGAGCTCAGCTAGTCTGAAATCATTCTTCTTAGCCCCTACTGTGATGCAAGCCCCCTTAGTCATAAACCAGAGAGGGGTGGGGTGAATAAAGTAAATGATATAACATAAAAAAGAAACGAGGGCAAGGGGACCCCAACCTAACCACTAAATGTAGGTTGTTATGAATCTCTTTAGAGAGGAACGTGGTTGAAAAATACTGCTGTAACAGTGATCTAGTCAAACAATTACTACTATGGTAAGTTACCCACACAGCTGTACTCAGCTTTTCATCAGATCAAAGTTGTAGTATTCTTTGTCTGAGATCACTCCCAGATCTTAAGCAGAATAGATGATGTGATTAAAGGAGTGACCATTGCCCAGAATGCCTTTCAGACAGCTCTGGCAAATCCAGCCCTGACCTTAAAATATGCATCCAGCTTACAATACCTACTAAAGTGTGAAAAGATATCCAAGTTGCAGCTTCTATAATGACCTGGGACTCTCCTTCCTGCATGAGTACCACAATGCTAGGAGTAGCTGTGGTACTGTGAGCCTTCACCATGATGGCCACAGTGCTAGGTGTACCTCTGGTACTGTGAGCCTTCACCATGAGGGCCACAGTGCTAGGAGTAGCTCTGGTACTGGTTGCCTTCACCATGAGGGCCACAATGCTAGGAGTAGCTCTGGTGCCTTCACCATGAGGGCCACAGTGCTAAGAGTACCTCTGGTACTGTGATCCTTCACCATGAGGGCCACAGTGCTAGGAGTAGCTCTGGTACTAGTTGCCTTCACCTTGAGAGCCACAGTGCTAGGAGTAGCTCTGGTACTGTGAGCCTTCACCATGAGGGCCACAGTAATTGGAGTAACTCTGGTACTGTGAGCCTTCACCATGAGGACCACAGTGCTAGGAGTAGCTTTGGTACTGTGAATCTTCACCATGAGGACCACACTGCTAGGAGTAGCTCTGGTACTGTGAACCTTCACCATGAGGGCCACTGTGCTAGGAGTAACTCTGGTACTGTGAGCCTTCACCATGAGGACCACAGTGCTAGTAGTAGCTCTGGTACTGTGAGCCTCCACTGTTTCTGTTAGCTGCTTGTCCTCTTATTGTAGCAGAAGTAGATACACTGATAGAGGCTTTTGGAAAGGGTTTGATTGCTCACTGGTTGTCCCTTTTTCTCTTCTGCCTTAGAGATGGACAAAGTCAGTTGGCTTGAAGTCTTTTTGTCTTGCCCAGGTAGGCCCCAGTTGCTGAGCCAAGTAGTGCAATATTCTTTCCTCCCCACTTATGAATATTAGGAAAAGAAGATGGGGAGCTATATGGCCCTAGTTGACGCTCAACACAGGCACTATCTATGGGAAAGATATGGAGTTAGTTTTGAGGCATCCTCTGTCTTTGAGAAAGGTGGCACAAATATAAGGGCCTGCATTTCTGACACTCTTCTAACTAATAAAACTTCAAAGGTGCCAAAATGAGCAAGCAGCTGCACCATAAACCCAACATGTGAAACAAAATGCTCACAAAGAGTATGTTACTCCAGTCTCTTTATTGTTAAGCGGTTTCTTCACCAGTATACACCTTGGGGACTTCCTCAGAACAAGAAACAGATGAAATTACATTGCTCTAAAGGGTGTTGACTTGGAGCAATGTAATTTCTTCTGTTTCTTGTTCTGAGGACGTCCCCGAGGTGTATACTGGGGAATAAAGTGCTTAACAATAAAGAGACTGGAGTAACTCTTGTGACATTGTTTCACGTGTTGGGCTTATGGTGCAGCTGCTTTCTCATTTTGGCACCTTTGAAGTTTTATTAGTCATTTTTTTGGTGCCTTATCAAATGGATTTGTTGTTGTTATTGGTGTTTGAATTCTGTTTGGCTTTGAGCAGTGCTTCATGGCTGGCACAGTATTTGAGGCTCGCAACAACAGGTATTTTGTGGCTAAAATTGACTTTGTACTGTGTTTTTACACTTTTGGAACAGCCACCTGTTGTTTTATTTCATTTTGCTCTGTAATTGAGTTTTGAACGGAACAATGGATGAAACCAATGATGTTAATGAAGGAAGGGGATCTCTGTCTGTGTTAATGGATGGTTTATCTTGTTCTCCGGTTAACACTTCAGCTACCAACAGTGATCTAGCTTCCCTGATTGCTGTTTTGTCCCAACAGGTTGCTGATTTGACCAAGAAGGTGGATGTTTTGTGCAACAATACTTTGAACACATCCAGCCAAGATGATGTTCCAAGAAAGGATTTTTCACTTATCCACCCTAGGCTTGCAAACCAGGGTGACTTTTCCAATAATCCACAAGAGGGCAGTATAAGATGGCAAATAAACACTTCAAACAAGCCCAGCTCAATAGGCGGCTGATTGTGCTAGGCAGGAAATCAAGCTGTTGCTATTGAAAATCCACAAGAGCACAGTATACGATTGTATAACAGTGAAGAACAGTTCCAACTCAGTAGATGGTCATTCGGCATCCGTTTTCTTTAAAGAACGGATTATGAGGGACATTTTTTTTCCTGTAAGATACACACAGCAAGTTTGTGGATTAGAATATAAATCCTTTAATTACACCATGAGGGACTTTGAGAACACTATGTTGAAGGTGCGTGTCATACAATGTGACAATTTGTACTTACAAGAAAGTCTTAAGAAAAGGCATGTCCCTAAAGGGCTTAGACTATATACATTTCCTAATGGCATGGATTTAAACAATTGTGACACAGATGAACTTTTTGCTCTATTTGACGGCTTTGGGTTAGAATTGATGGAATTTATTATAAAAAACAAACAACAAGCGTATTTAAATAATTCTTGATGATTTAGATAAAATGAATAATATGCTTAGAAATGATGCAATATGAGAGAATTTTTGAAAAAGTGGACAATAATGTAAAGTTGAACTTAGACAGTAAAAGTAAGAAACCTTTAAGAGATGAAAATGACTATTTAAAAATTGGTTCACGAAATGGTTTTGAACAGGCAGGTTACAACGAAGGTTTTGACTAACATTTACCACCATTAGGTGAAGACATACAAACTGATGAGAATATGAACGATTATGACCAGGGTGTAGACCAATATGAAACCAATTTTCCCCTATTGAGAAGATCAGTATGTTTGGAAAATCAGAATAGGCAGAGGGCTTTTTTAGGAGAGACTCATGTACAAAGAAACAACAACAGAGGGGGGATACAGGTAAATGGTATCGATACACAGTCTAATATTGTGCTGACTAATAATGGCAAATGTGCCTCTTATGAAGGGTTTAAGATCTATAATTATACTGATTTGGTTTTGGATGTAAACTATTTTTCTTTATTTAGGAAAGGGTTTAAGTTTGTCCCTACTTTCAGACTGAACACGGCAGATGTTATTACCAAGTTGAAGTTATTTACTAGGAAACTAAATTTCAAAATGTTATTCAAGGGACAGGATCTCCCTGGAAAGGAAGAGAAATTTAAATTGAAAAAGGAAAGTTGTTTTAATCCAGCACTGCACCCACTTATTTTAGCTTTTGAAAAATCTTGTGAAGTAGATATTCAGAATGAGTTTAAACATTTTAGGCTTGAAAAACATTTTAATTTGAGTACTGAAGAGTACACTTTACTTAAACAATTTAGAACAAACAAAGAGCTAAGAATTATGAAACCCGATAAGGGTGGGGGTGGTTGTTTTGTTTAACAGTATTGATTCTATTAATAATCTTACAATGATTTTTGCTGACAATGAGAAATATCAGGTTGCATCTAGAAACAGTCACATTACCACATAGAAAAATCCAACTATTTTTAGAAGGTTCGCAGTTACAAAGAGCCATTTCAGAAGATTCTTTCCTGACTTCTGAACATCCACTTATCCCAGCAGCCTTTGGCATCCCAAAAGTACATAAGTGCATATATGATCCCCCATTTAGGGTCATTATTTCAGCATGAAATAGTTCCACATATACCCTTTGTACATTTGTAGATAGACTTCTTAAGGACACGATTGGTTTATTGGGCTATTTGCTAAAGGACTCTTGGGACTTTTTGTCTAAATTTAATGAGTCTTGGTACAACTATAGCATTGTTTTTTCCAGTGTTGATATAGTGGACTTATCCACTTCCATCCCCCACAAGGAGGGTTTGGATTTATTCTAAGAAGCAGTTAGAGAACTCACTACATTTTCTGATACTATGTTGAATTTTTTAATGGCTGTTATGGACCACATTCTGTCCAATAACTATTTTACATTTGAGGGCGAAAACTATAGGCCAACACAAGGGGTAGCAATGGGGGCAACATGTGCCCCCATTTACGCCAATTTGGTTTTATATGCATGGGAAAAGAAATACATCTTCATAAGTGCTTTTAAACTTTTATGGTGTACCTATTATCGCTTTTTGGATGACGTGTTTATTTTAAGAATGATTAAAATGTAGATCTTGATGGGTTTTTGGACCACATCAATCAGATATGTGTATTTTTTAAATTTACAGCCAAACATTCCAGTGAGAAAATAGAGTATTTGGATGTGATTATTTCTAAGGACACATCCAACAAAAAATTTGCCTCTAGAATATTTCGTAAAGGCACCTTCTCCAACAGCTACCTTGATTTTCAGAGTAGTCACCCCTTTCATATGAAGAGAAACATCTATAAAGGGCAGTTGGTAAGGGCTGCGAGAATGTGTTCTACATATGACACCTTCTTGGAAGAAGTTTCTAACATAACAGAAATGTTTAGGGTAAGGGGATACCCAAAAGGACTTCTTGAAGAAGTAGCAAAAGGATTGATGGAAGGCTGGGGTTCAAAATATAAGCCCTTATTGGGAAGTGGTGTGACCATTCAAAAAATGGGTAGTCAACATACTTATAGGGTCAATTATGACACTAGTATGGTCATCCCTTATGGTTCAGGTGAACGTGCATTCAGGGACATTATAAAGAAGAATTGGCATATATTCAAAGGAAACTTTGACATTTTTGATACACTAGGTGAGACACCAAGCTTTATATACAAAGCTGGGAGGAACTTTAAATATTTGACAGAGCACACTTTTCTTAACAAGACTATGTTTATCAAAGAAACTACTGAATATGGTAGTTGCAATCAATGCCCCTACATTTTAGATAGCGACGTGGCCCTGATAGCTGGGCATGGTAGGGGCATTCCTCTACACAAGGGTAATTGTAACACGAGAGGTGTTATATATATTTCAGTTTGACAAGCATGTTCATATTATTATATCGGCAAAATGGAAAGGAATTTTAAGACTAGAATATATGAACACCTTTATGCCATTAATAAGGGGAATGTAAATAATGCATTGTATAGGCACACACTAGCATGTGAGGGAGATACAAGATTTAAGTTTGGCATTTTAGAAGTTGTCCCACGGAATTTTAGAGGTGGTTGGTGGAAGCTTCAGGTTGATCTTAGAGAGTTTTATTGGATTATTAGATAAAACGCCACTGTTGAACCAGGGTTCAATGACCATATTTCCCTGGTTTCTGTTCTAAGAAAAAGAGCTTTAAATATCTGAATTTTTATTGTATTTTGTATAATATATTATTTTTAATAATGTAAAATTTAACATTTTCTAAAGTTTTTTGTGTGTATATTTAAAGTACAAAGGTTTTTAGTGTTTTAGCGTTCTATGTCTTTAAAATTGTGAGAGAATAATTGATTAATTGATTGTTTCATTGCATATAAAGGGTGTTGACTTGGAGCAATGTAATTTCTTCAGTTTCTTGTTCTGAGGAAGCCCCTGAGGTGTATACTGGGGAAGAAAGCGCTTAACAATAAAGAGACTGGAGTAACATACTCTTTGTGAGCATTTTGTTTCACGTGTTGGGCTTATGGTGCAGCTGCTTGCTCATTTTGGCACCTTTGAAGTTTTATTAGTCGTTTTCTGGTGCCTTATCAAACAGATTTGTTGTTGTTATTGGTGTTTGAACTCTTCTAACTAAGGTAAGGCCTACTAGAAAGGCTGCCTTTCAAGACAGGAACTTTAATGAAAAGGGGGCTGCTGGCTTAAAAGGAAGTAGAGTTGAATTAGAATCCTAAAGACATGTCGCCCTCTCCCTGGGTGATCTGACGTATGGTACCCCATTGAAGAATAGTTTGACTGGGAGCAGGCTTGCTATAAGTAAATCTATTGAGAAACGGCCAGAGATGAACATTAATGGAAATGTATTCAGTGCCATTTTCAGTAGCTCGCCGGGGTTCATCATTTCACAGGTTCATAGGTGTGTACCAGGCTAATGACACTGGGGCTTTTACAAGCCTAGCCTATAGGATTACCCTGGCATCATGCCACCTGACCTTAGTTCCCAGTCTCTCTGTGAAGAAGAGCTACTGGAGTGATCCCCAGGCTGAATTTTTTATTCTATGCCTTCTGTGGTTAGTGGACTACCATTGATGTGGTAATTCAATGGAATCGGGTTTTTCCCAAAGGGGATGATGAACATTTTTTGGCATTGAGCTTAAGGCCATGGTTCTGACACCAGTCGTTGCTCTCAGTGAGGCCTTTCTGTAGGATGTCAACATCACTTGGGGAGTTAATAATAGCTCCCAACTTGTAATCGTCTGCGAACTTTGTCAGCCAGAGTCCCTTCATGTTGGCCTGGACTTCAGAGAAGTATATACCAAACAGGAGAGGACCCAGGACTGAACCCTGTGGGACTCCACTCATGACTGGTCGGCAGTCTGACTTGGAGTCAGCTACTTTCACACTGTGGGTTCTATCTGTGAGCCAGTTTGCAACCCACCTAGTGATATAGGGGTTGATGCCTAGCTTACTGAGTTTTTCTATGATTCCTGAGTGAGGAATGATATCAAAGGCCTTGGTCAGATCAAGGTAGGCTGTGTGAACCACCTTGCCTTCATCCACAGGTCTGGCGACTGACTCAAAGAAGTCGACCAAGTTGAGCAGGCATGATCTACCCTTCACAAAACCAAACTGTGTGGGATCCAGAGTTTGGAGATTCCCTATGTCCTTGTTTATTAGGTCCATGATGATGCATTCCATAGCTTTGCATATCAGACTCGTTAGGCTAATGGGCCAATAGTTCCCAGCGTCTGTAGTCGCTCCTCCTTTGTGGAGAGGGATGACTGTAGAAGTGCACCCTTCAGTACGGACAAAGCCAGAGGTGAGGCTGTGAATGAACAGGGCACACAGGTGAGGTGCCAGTTCACTCTGTAGTTCATGTAGAACACAGCCAGGGACATTGTCAGGTCTCATAGAAGCTGTATTCTTGGCTTTGGACAGTGCTGTTGTAACCTGTGCAGCAGTAATACTTATAAAGCTCTCCAGCTTGTCTGATAATGTTAAGCTCATCCTCTGAATACCAAAAAAGTATAAGTATTTTATAATTCGAGTAGTGACCAGCAGTGTTCATAGGTTTGGGTGTATGAGGGACACCCTGCATTGTGTTAGAAGGTTCATCATAGTTAATAGTAACTGATTATGTCCTCTTGCCATTTCCATAATCAGGGTAAACAGTGCTACCCAAGCCAAATGGTTAAGAAAATCCTGGGCATCTCCTTCCTGACCTTTTGAATACCCTTGGCTGTCAGGAGGATGAGGGAAATGCATAAACATACTGCCTTGTCCATGTTGTGGAGAAGGCATCTGTTGCCCAGTTGTCTGCTTTCTATGATGCAGACAGATTCACCTGAGGCATACCTGTCTGGCATACCTATTTGTGCACAATTTAAGAGAAGATGTTGTGTTACAGCATGTGTTTAATGCTGATGTGTCTCATCCTCTGCAGCTAGGATGAGGTCATTTTGACTTTTAAGTCCTTGAGCAGTGGCCCCTCACCCCCCAATTAAAGTCTTAGGCATTTGTGGTGACAGGTTGGAGTCCTTGTGTATCAAGAGGACCAATGTTTTGGCTAATCTGACTAGTCCACTATTGAAATTCCTTTGGTATAAAACAGAGGGCAGACATCTACTGGTCTTGGCAGTGTGAGAGCTGACACTATACTGACATCAGGTACCACTGTATTTTTTACGTGTAGCCTGGCATGAGGAACCACCAGAATGAGGGAAGTCATGAAGCCCAGAGTTCTGAAAAAATTATTGCCTATGGCAAGCTTCTGTGTTTCCACATGCAGGAAGTATTTTTGTTACCTTTCAACATTGCCCTGTGGAAGGAATGCCTTTTGCTGTGAGGTGTCAGAAAGGGATATCAGGAAGATCAGTCTTTGGGACAGTTTTAGACGTGACTTTTGAAGACTGATGTTGAGATTGAACCCCAAACACTACAACAGGTGAAGGTGCAGGCTTTGAACACATTCCTCTGTTAAGGCTGCCTGAATTAGATAGTCATCCAAGTATAGGAAAATATGGATGCCCTACAGTATGCAGTAAGCAGTGACTGTTTGCCAGGCACTTTGTGAAGACTCTTGAGTCAGCGGTGAGCACAAAGGGCAATGATGTAAACTAATAGTGCCAGTCCCTGGCAAAGAATCAGAAGAAGCATTTGTGATCTTTGTGGCTTGGGATGTGCAAATAAATATTGCCAACAGTGCCTGTGGTTACATGAGGCTGCAGAATTTGCATCTTGAACTTGGAAAACTTCAAGAATGTATTGAGCCTTGAGAGGCCTAAAATGGGCCTGCAAATGCCTTCCTTCCTTCCTGGTAAATAAGAAGAGTAACATTTGCATTCTGGGGGGGGGGTTCCATGATAACTCTGCATGAGAAAGCCTGAGATAATGAGCAGAATAAGTCTATCCTGTTCTTTGGTGACCTGACAAATCCATCAAAAGCAGGTCGGTTGGCCCACTTCAGTTTGTAACCGTCTATGATTACATTTAACATCCAAGAGACTGATGTGACACTTTCCTAAGTGAAAGGCAAAGGGCCTACTGTTTTGTAAAAGGTGAATGAGGGAGCACTGGTGTAGGCAAGAGAGGAAGGGAGGAGAAGAGGGTCCAGCAATATGGTTGCTCTCTGCTGTTATTGGGCCCTTGCAGCCCCTAGGTTTCCCTGTACTGTCCTCTGGCCATCTCTTTTTGAACTGAGTCTTTTTTTTTCCTTTGTTCTTGTTGTTTGCACTTACTCTGTTTATTTTAGAATGAGGCAGGACTGAAGACAGGGGTAATATTATGTTGGTGGCAGTTCTTTCATGTCACCATGTCGAGAGTTGACAAATTACCAGAAGGATAGTACTGTGGATGACACAGTGGAGCAAGCTAAGGCCTCAAGACATTTATGGTCAAGGTAGTGTCCAAGAGTAGACAGCCTTCTCCTAACAATGTTGGATGAGAACCCCTGGCAGACATTGTAGTTTTGCACTTTGAACACAGATCCTAAACAAAAAACTTCAGCTTCTTTCCTAATCTCTGTAAAGGATTTGGCTACCACACTCAGACTTTCCATTTTTCTTAGTAGATGTAAGTGAACAATGTTAAAGAAAAAGAAATCTGAATGCAAAAATATTTCAAACTACTACTTAGACAAGAAAAACTTGCCTGAGCTCTGAAGCTATATCCATTGGATGCAAAAGGCAACACGTGATGCTGACAACAAAAGATGTCTGGATACACAAACTGCATTGTGAAAGTTCTGAAGAAGGCACAGGCATATGTCCCACTTATACTAATATGGTAGGATGTGCTGGGGGGGCTATGCACCATGACAGTCGCACTTGAAGACTGGCCAAACAGATAGCAGATCTAGTGGAGGAGCCCCAAAAGTAAGAAATACTGCAACAGTAATCAAACAAAGAACTTCTCACTAATGCCATATGTGGGAAATTACCTCAACTAGTCATTTTTAAAGCATCACTTTAACCACCTTAAAGACATTCCAGATGCAAATGCTTGACTTCCAGAATGTATAATGCTAAATCAGATCTTTTGACTACAGCACCATCATATCCCTGTCAGAATCATTCACCTATTTTAGATATAAGCACACTGAAATTACTGTATGTATTGTTTATTTTGTCTACCAACTGATCATTACTTGGTCAGAGTGCTCTGTAACAACTGCTTTGACAACCATTTGTAAGGCCTGTAACATATTGTTGAGCCATTAATCTTATCTGGCCATATTAGAGTGCCTGGTGCCAGGATATCAATGAAAACAGGACAGTGCACTCCTCCTGATTAATAAATAAGTAATAATGGAATACAGCGATTGTAGGAAGGAAAACAAAAAGCACATGAGATGCTGTGAATCACAAAGAGGCAGAAGTTGTAGAAAATAACTGGTTTATCAGTCACTCTGTCTTTCTCTAACTCCACCCCCCTAATATCTCTGGTCATTTGTCGACATTCTATTTGGAGCACTGCATGCAGTCAGTGTAGACTCAGTCTCTGCAGAAGAGAAAGACGATGAAAGCTGTTCAATACAACTGAAATGGTCTGTTGTCAACACCAAAAGACACATGAAAGAGTTATTGTAGACTTTATTGTGCATTTATTGTACATACCCCTGATGGAAGAAGGTGATAACAAGAGAACTGGATTTCTCGGATGTAAACTTGATGAGATTCCCATAAGGAAATGAACTGCTGAGTGAGCAACGGCGAGGTTTCTTGAAAAGAAGTGTGCGTCATTCAAGTAAGTGTCAGGTTTTTCATTGAGGAACATCATTAGTACTTAAAAAGGAGACCAGTACCTATAATTTTTGTAAACTTCAGGAAGCCTTTGACATACTAACATACAGAAGTTTGAAGAAAAATATAGGCTTAAGAGGAGGCCCAGACAGAATAATTTAGATCAAATGAGTTATTAAGGAGGAAACAGGGGTTATTGGTTCAAGAGGTGACTACTGGGATATCTCAGGGCTGGAGTCCATCCTGACACTATTTAAAATATGTAAGGGAAATATCACAAATTGGGTCCCCTTCGTAACATCGACCCACAGTTCATCGAAGCGTGGAGACGAAAATGTAAATTTAGAAGCACAAACTCTCGGAACATTGTATTTCCTCTCTGGGAAAGTAACCACTTGGCCACCATGGTGAACTTTGCCCTTTCTCCACTGTAGTATGATCTCAGAGTTCATATATTTAATTAAGAGGGTGGGGGGGCAAGGCCCCCAAGTTTGGTGGGTGTAATTTGCTACCGTTTGTGATTTTATTGTTGGTGGCCAAGTGGTTACTTTGCCAGAGAGGAAATACGATGTTCCGGGAGTTCGTGGTTATAAACTTATGACTTTTCGTCTCGACATTTTGAACGTCGACAAACTGTGGGTTGACATTATGAGGACGGCCCCAGAAATCATATTCAGAAGAAGCTTCATTCACTCAGTGGTGACCATGAGAAACAGGCAGATGTAGAATTTGGAAGAGAAAGTGAGTTTTACAGACGATTTTATAGTGCAGATACAAATCTAGTTGGGTTGCAATGCAGATTAAGTACAAATTATTATACTTTGATGAAAGTAACCCTGAAAAAATGCATAACAGACTAAAACATGGTAAGAAAATATTGAAGGAAAAGAGACTGGTGATCTTCATTATTCTGAAACTATATCACAAGGAGCAAAATGAGGATCAGTGGCAATAGCCAACATCCTAACATACATACCTCAATGACTGGAATATATGCATGTTGAAGTCAAAAAAGGGTTTAAAGAAGCCACATTTGGAATACATTATAAGGTTCTGAAGTAAGACATTATGAAGGTGTACAAATTATAGATAAGGATAAATAGCAAGATGACTGTCTCAGCTGTCATTTGAAGAGGCTATAATGTTTACTCTGGGAATATGACACAAAGATAAAAGAAGGAATGATATGAACTTACGTACTGAAGGAACAGGTGAAAGTACTAGACCTTAGAAGGGAGGACAGAGAAGAGGACATGGGTGGCAAATGCAAGGCATGTGGATGTAGAGGCTTATGAAACTCTGGCTGCAGCACTTAGTGGTCAGGTCTGCCACAGTTCCACAAAAAATCTGCTGTACATCTTAAATTTTTCTCACAGAAGATGCTACTGTACATAACTTCACTTGCTCTCTGACTACATAAAAACAGTGCAGTTTAAATGTCATCATTTAATCCTGATCAGTCATCATATGACTATCCTGCCTCAACAGTAATAGGGTCTGCAGTTCAGCATAAATGTTAATGACGTCATGATGTTACATTTCATAATCTTTACAAATGATTATTCAGAGAAAATTAATTTACGAAGAAGGCATATTTACTTATTCTTTTCATATACCATATCTAGCTAATATTGCTTTCCCATAATGCAACCTCCATCGCAAAGTGAAAAATCACACAGTCTAAACTGCGTTCTCTCCTCAGTATCCAAGTGTGTACCACATAAAGAAGTGAAGCATTCTCTGCTAACAGAGCACAAAACATAATGTAAAGGTGACCAGTAGCTGAGGTATGGACAGCCTTGGACCCCACCCCCACTAAAACAGTCCACAATAATTTGTGCTCTAAGATTTCATTCATGTTCAAAGGTCATGAAAAAAATATTATGCTGCCTTTCCACAAGCTGAATTGCTGCTAAGAGTGACAGGGCAGTGAAGCTGGGGTATGTGTGGAGTGAGGCTGTACATAGTAAAAGTGACCACAGGAAAGGTCTGCAGATCTTATTTTTTATTCCATGCATTTTGTTTTCAGTAGGGCCTGTCTGGAAATTTAAAAGAGGTATGCTGTGCTGGTATTTTAACATAATTTGTATTCTCTGAATGTAAGAGGAGTGAACCAAGGTTACAGAGTCTGGTTGTGCTGCAATTTACTACTTTAGGCAAACATTGGCATCTTTACTCTTTATAGTATATAACTATGATCTGTTTTGAAATGTATTTTTATAACTCATGTATAAGTAAATCAGAGATGAAGCTCCCATTTATAGACTCATGCAGTTTCCTTTTTTCCTTTTGTGACCCAATCATCCAAGCCTCACTACACATTCAGACATAGTTTGTTTGAACAGTGGTTGTGTTACGGAAATTTTTTATTTACTTATTTATTTATTTTTAAGGTAAGATGCAGGATTAAGGTAAGAGGAAAGAGCAGTGTTAGGGGCAGGGTTACCAGTTATTAGTATGGTGGGCAGAAGAGCTCACCTGCACCCCCCCCCCCTTACTACTGCCTGCTAACCTTAACCCTGTCCATACTCTAACCCTATTTCTTAAGGGTCAGGTAGGGACAAAAAAAGTATTTTACATTAAGTGAAGACCAAAAAAAAAGTTGTTTGTGTGGAAACAGCAGAGCAGCCAGTTCCACATTAAGCAAAAGAGGCTCTACTGTGTGATTTTTCATTGGTTTGCATACCGATATACGAGTAAGCAAAAGAGGCTCCACTGTGCGATTTTTCATTGGTTTGTACTACCGATATACGAGTCAATCAAACATTCGCACAGCAGAGCCTCTTCTATTCAATACAAAACAGACTTCTCCACTGTGCGATTTATGATTGGCTCATATACCGGCATATGGGCCAATCATAAATCGCAAAGCAGAGCCACTCTGTTCAATGCAGAACAGGAGAGGCTCTGCTGTGCAAATTTTTGATTGGCTCATATATCTTTATACAATCATACATCACAAAGCAGAGGCTGTTTTGCCGGGATTTTAACTGGCAGTACGGGACTCGGGATTGGGCTGCTGATCCCGGGACAGTACCGCACAAATAGGGAAGTCTGGCAACCCTGCTTGCACCTTAGCTTAGAAAAACCTCCTCCTGTAACACTGCCATTATACAAGGCAGGCTCAGACACACACCTCATGCATCAACACAGTTACAAGACTAAGGTTTTCCCCTTAATCAGTCTTTACTCTAACCCTAACTTGCAAACATTTACACCTCCTAATACCAGTCATTTCAGTATATCTAAACATTTCAGCATTACTATCCCAAATCCACACTTCCCTTACCTATATGCATACAATCTCATTTCTGAAATTTTACACATTCAACAATCAGAACACTTAATCAGATATGGAAAAACATTTAAACTGTCAACAAAATAAATATCTGGCAAACTGAATGACACCTATATATATATATATATATATATATATATATATATATATATATATATATATATATATATATATATATATATATATATATATATATATATATATATATATATATATATATATATACATATATATATATATATATATATATATATATATATATACATATATATATATATATATATATATATATATATATATATATATATACATATATATACATATATATATATATATATATATACATATATATATGTGTGTGTGTGTGTATATGTATATGTATTTTATATATATATATATATATATATATATATCGATATAGCTATATATACACTCACATACATGCACATGCACACATTTTAGATATATATATATATATATATATATATATATATATATATATATATAGATAGATATAGAAATATACACACTCACATGCACACATTTTATATATATATATATATATATATATATACATATATATATATATATATATATAGATACACACACAAAGTACATTTAAATGAATAAAGTACTGAAAGATCAAACTACAAAACATGCATCAGAGTGCATCAAACATTTAAATACCAAAACCTCACAGATCGACAGAGTCCCAAACTTCTATCTTCCATTTCCTTAACCGATTCATTAACCTGTAAGATGAAGCCTAACACTTTTGATGCTTTTGTAAAAATCTGATGTTTCACACAACTCCAATGCACTTGGGTCACAATACCATGAATTGAAAATGTTAAGAAAATAGGGGTGGTGACGAATAAACTGAAAGTATTCAAGAATGGTTAACATAGAAATTTGCAAAAATATTAAAATATAATTCATTAGCATAATGCGGCAAAATAATGAAAATTCAATTCACAGAGAAAATATGGAAATATGAGGACAGCATGCAATCAAAAGGACCCTGCACCCCATCTCCACAGTGTGATGATTGTGACCCAGTGCTCATAAAATTAAGTATATTAATAACAGTGTCACACTGTCTCAGAATGACAAGAATAAACAAAGTATGCCATTTCTCTGAAGCAGTTTAGTACATTTAGTAAGAAGGGGGCATTTAGGGAGTGGGAATATGGGTGGTATTTATTCAGTGTGAATGCTGAGGACATTTATTGAATGAGGATGTGGGGACATTTAGTCAGTGTTGGATATGGAGGACATTTAATGAATGTGGAAGTGGGGGACATTTAGTTAGAAGGAATGTGGGGATCAGAGGACCCTCCCATCAATGTTTCAAGGAAATGTCCTAATCTGTTAGCAAAGATAGTCTGTGCTACCTTATGTATAGAACAGCACTTTAAGATTATGTATCATATTAATCCTGATTTACAGTTTCATTTAACTGTGCCTTTATAGTTTCACTTTCATTATCTTAAGCATCAGCAATATTCTTATCATAATTTTGATAGGTACCCTATTTTTTGTCTGACTCTAGTGAAAATCTCATCATCTTTGGAAGCCACTCCTGGGGGACATGGAAGCAAAGGGACAAATTCCTTCAATACTAGCAGGAGACAGTATACTCATTCAGTGTAAAAGTGAAAGAGGAAATGACGAAGGGGCACTGGATTTCTGACAACAGGACCCCACTGTAGTTAAAGCACAGGCCTGATACCAAGTTAAGTCACAGCAGACTTGCACAAGATATCAGGCCTTGTTGTTTAAAGGTGAACTCTGATGCTGAACAGATGATGAAGGCCTAAAATCATAGGAGAGCCACTGGAGTCTTTTCAACTCTAGTAAGCTTGCTTTTACTTAGGACAAGCATTCAGTTGACTCAGAGGTTTCACTGGAGCAGCTGAGGGGCTGTTCCATTCAAGTAAGCCATTCGAGGTGCTACTTTCTATGCTTAAGCATGCGTGGGTAGCATTCGAACTGTAGGAATTACCCTACAGGTAACTGCACAAGGGTGTGCTCCTCTGGTCTTTATCCTTGATTTCAACCAGTAACATCCATGAAGATGATTTAATTTTAATTAAGACTACACAGCACATGAAGCAGTGGAAGTCAGTACAGGAACAGCCATGCCTCCAAATCTGCTATCCTCTCCCTTCATTCACACACCAGCCCTGTCCACATAATGAGCCTTGTTGCAAACTTAATGCTAGTCAGTCTTCTCAGTAACTTTCTTCCTGTGCAGTTGGTCATAATGAAGGCATGGCAATATTAGCTGATAATGACAGTACCAAAGCAGGTCCTGGTTGGTCTTCTGATCACCTGATAGCTAAAATGTATAAATTTCTTAAGCAATGAACACAGAATACTTCTCCTCTATTGTTTACATTTTACTTGAGATCTAAATTATGTTTGTGACAGAAAAATGGAAAACGGATGGGTATGATGCACTTTTCTAGTCCAGCACGTGGCATGCGGCAGGCATTGGTAGGAGGTGCAACTCATTACACAACTGAGTGCCAAAATGGGTCTCACAAAAAGAAATCCTAACAGTTACCCCTGAAAATGGCCTTTGAAGTTGGTTCTAATAGATTATAATCTATTTTCGGATTTATGCCACTAGGATCATTCAAATTCTTATACAGAGCTGTAGGAAGGCTGCTGTTGATGAGACACCAGCCTACAGTGACTAGCTGTATGTGACACCAAAATCACCTAATCAGTATAGTAGTAGTTTTTTTTATGTATGCATCTGTGCAGATTCTCCATATCCTCCTTGTGTTTGAGAGAGTTTTCTTTGGGTAATGTTTCCTTCCTCCTCCCAAAGACAAGCTGTATGTGGATTGGTTAAGGTACATTATCCATTGTGTGTGTGTGTGTGTGTATTGCATACGTGATACAGTAAAAATGGCTGGCAGTGTACCTCTATTCACAATTTGTCTAGTAATCTCTGTGCATGGGGTCACTATAGCAGTCAGACATGACTCAACAGCATTGGATAAGAAATTACCTCATGAAGATAGCAATGACCCCCGCCCCTTTTACCATGTAGATTGTCATACCTTCCCATTTCTGCTCCACAAAGCAGCTGTTGTCATACCTTCCCATTTCTGCTCCACAAAGCAGCTGTTGTCATACTTTATTTTTTAAAGACCACCTCATTGGTACTGAAGTATTGAAATAGAAAAGCATATCTGCTCTACCCAAACTTTTTGCCCTCTGCATTAGTGTACAAGCAGTACTATTTCTATGCAGTTGCTTAACTTATTTAAGATTCTGCAATAGCTGTGTTTTGTGTGTTTTGTGAACATATCTCATGATTAGGTTCCAAGGTTTCTTTACTTGTCTTTACTTCTGTTCTGTTTCAATCTCCATTTTTTCTCCCACCCAATCATTGTTGTGTTCTTAAAACTTGGAGGCTTTTGAGTTCCCCGCCTCTACTGTAAATTCGATATTGGTCACTCTTCCCAGTCTCATCGCATCAGCTCATGCTATTGTGTACAATGAGATCATTTCGGTAGACACACCCCCCTATGTTTCTTAACATTAAATTATCTTCTGTTTCCTACTTAACTAACAAAAAATACGTCATTCAGCTACTTTTACTGTTTTTGTGTTTCTTCCTATAAAAGCGAAATGGCATTCAGTTGCATTTATTCTGCTGCGTTTATTACTGCTTGTTAGTAGCCTGATTAAATTGTAATTGTTATTTTAAGTGTCTTAGTTTTGATTAAAGGACTTGGGCTTCAGGCCAGTTATTTTACATTAAAAAGGTTGGGATCTGCACTCTTGTGGGAGAAGAGGGTAACCTCTTTCCTTTTGAGCTGGAAATTGCTGGGTGACATCCTATTGTGCTTGTTGTTCTAAGCATCTTTGTTCCATTTTAAGCACTTGGGTTCCAAACCAGTTGTGTTACATTAGGAAGATTTGTGGTCTACACCCTTGTGGCAGGACAGTATAGCCAACACCCTTCTAAAATGGGAATTGCTGGTTGAAGGCTCATTGTGTCTGTTATTCTGTAAGTGTCTTAGTTCTGGTTTTAGCACTTGGGCTCCAAACCATTAACTTTACATTGGAAGGATTCCGGTTGTTGTGGTGGAAGAGTGTGGACTACACCCTTTTAAGCTGGGAATTGCTGTGCTCTAAACTCTTGTGGCAGGAGAGGATAGCCTACACCCTTTTGGCTGGAATTTGCTGGTTGAAGGTCTATTGTGTCTGTTATTCTAAAGTGTCTTAGTTCTGATTTGAGCACTTGGACTCTAAAACCAGTTGTTTCACATTAGGAAGGTTTGTGGTGTAGACACATGCTTGTAGTGTGTGGCCTACACCCTTCTTTGCTGGGAAATTAAATTTCTAGTACTTGTACATTTTATAGCAGAGGCTATATCCAGACTCACAGAATCTAGGCACTAGTATCACTTGGGCACTAAAACCAGCTCTTCACTGAGATACTGAAATATCTGAGGCATCTGTTGCTTCCAAGTAATTATAAGTGCCTGTTTTTGCTCTAATATTGCATTTGTAATTTGTATTTGCATTCCACTGTCTGTCTGAATAGTCTAAACTATTTTTTGGTCATATTTTACTGTACACTGTATTACCAGTTCCAGGTTTGCTATTTCTGGTTCTGTTTTATAATGTCTAAGCATTAACTTCAAGCCACCTTTGTTGGTGAAGGTCCTTCTGCGCCCTTGTGTAAGGAGAGTGCTGTCTGGGTCCCATCAAATCAAGGGTGATTGGACTAGAGCTTAGAGTATTCTTATTGGTTAGTTTGAGTTAAAAAGGGTATTTTCTTGTTTTATTTAAGCCCCACATTTGCACTTATTTGCTTGTAGTGCTCCATTGTGTATTGCCGCATAGTGGTGATTACTGTTGTTATAGATGCAAACATTTTATTTGTTAAATTTTCCCTTAGGACTTTGCTTGTGGTTCTCCAGAGGTTTCTCACAGCCCTGCTCTTCTTTCAGGTGGAACACTAAGCCTAGCCTCAGAGGTACCAACACACCTCTCCCCCACTAGCCACTCCTAAATGTAACCTCATTTCCTGATCATATAAATTTATGGATGGACAATTTCCCACAGTTTCTCCAGCCAGCTTGGTTGACATGGGCATCCTGAGGCAGTGGTACAACTGCCTTATGTTCACCGACAAAACTCTACACAAACACAAAGTGTGAGAGATGCAACCATATTAAGAACCTTGAATGCATGCTGTTTCACACACAAGTAAGTGCATATGACAGTGAGCAGGTTGCCAGCATGCACACCTCACCTTCTGCTCCACCCAAACCCACATCATACATACCTACATATGTGGAGGTTCTCACCAGAAATATACCTAAGCCCCAGAGACCTCCCAAACACAAATACAAGCACGCTACACATAATACTTCCTCTGCAGAACACATTACACATCATAGCTCACTCACCAGTGCCTCACCGTTCAAACCCTTAAGGCAAAACACAAAATCAAACATATTAGTCATAGGTGATTTCACCATGAGACACACTGATGTCCCTCTCACCAGGCCGGCTAAGGAAAAGGTCACAGTCAACTGTCTGTCAGGTGCCAGGATACACCATATCACACATGAACTCAAGTCCCTTAACAACAGGTACTGTTATGACTCCATTATAGTCTATGTTTATGTGAACAACTTGAGATGTACCTCTGGACTATATGAAGAGAGACATGACTGAGCTCTTAGACTATGTGTTTCAAGCAGGTATGTCCCTAACCTTCAGCAGCATTTTACCTTCTTCTAGGATGATGCCTCAATATAAACAGAAAATGATTGACTTCAATAATTGGTTTAGATTCTGATGTCATTCTAAGGGGATATAGTATCTGTCAGCCTGGGATGACATGATCAACAGACCTCGATGCTTGGCCAGAGATGGTCCTCATCTGTCGCCCTTGGGATTTCGGCTACCGGCTAAGGCTCTTTCCACCCCCATAGTGCCTTTTTAGGCAGTGTCTCAAGGACAAAATTCCCAACGTAAAAACTCTATCTAAAAACGTCAGGTTTATGCTGTTAAACGCTAGGAGTCTCAACATGAAACTGCACTCACTGGAAGCTGCCCTCACCTTGGAAGATGCAGACATTTGTGCAGTCATGAAGACCTGGTTCAAGGCTGTGAAGAGCACCCCAGCCATACTGGGTTACACCTCCTTCCACATGTTCAGACCTCAAACTGAAGGCTTGAAAACTAAAGGAGGTAGTGTATCAATATTCATTAAAGGTAAATACACATTCAGACTGGTTAAACTATATGACTCCCTAGCGACACTTCAGGTACAATTAACTGTTCATAGGACACCTATTCAAGTCATTGCCAGCTACAGGACCCCCTCCATGAATCAGGACACCCACTCTGCCTATTTGGCTCTACTTGAGTCTATCAAGATACATCCAAACACCATGGTTTTGGCCAACTTTAACTACCCATCCATTGACTGGGTAAATTAAGTAAAGTTTCACAATGGGTTTCAACATCCTGGATCTGTTGCTCAACAATATGGGGGACCATTGCAGCACCCCCACTGTGAGGTCCTCCCTGGTGACTTCTGACCACAAATTGGTCTCATTCAAAGTAACTATCATACCTAACACCCCCCCCCCCCCAGCAGCAACTATACTACTAAAAAACTTCTCTAAAGCAGATTATAACCTGTTATGTTGCTGTTGTTGTCTGTCTTTCGGCTTTTCCTGGTTAGGGGTCGCCACAGTGGAACTCCGGTCCGCTAATGATTGGCAGTTGGTTTTTATGGTGTCGAGTTGCCAGCCCAATGCCCAACCTTCAACAAAGGCACGCCCATTCAACGCATGTCTTTAGAACGCCCACTCGACTGCAGGGAGGACATGCAGACTCCACACAGAAAGCACTCCCAACCCAAGCCAAGAATCTAACGGGAGAACCTCTTGCTGTGAGGCAACACGGCTACCGCTGCACCACCATGGAAGTCACAGATTATAACCTCTTATGGTATGGTATAATTAGCTTCACTGCACCTCCTCCCTCACATGGAACTGGCAGCTATGCCAAGCTCTATACCAGTGCTTTATACAAACACCTGCACTGCATTGACTCGGCCATACCTGATAGGACCAAAATAAGCTCCTCAAGGAAGAGCAAACCAGCCTGGTGGACAACTGCCATTAACAGGTTTTACAATAAGAGGAAGAAATTGCTGTCTAAGAGTAAGAGGGAAAGAGCCCTTCTAAACTGGAAACACTCTCTCCTTAGCTTCCACAACAAAGGACAACAACAAGGCATTCTGCAGTTATATTTGTAACCTAAAAGGAAAGCCCCAGATTTGTGCAGAACTGGTAGTTAATGTTAGCACATATACCGAGCCTGTGAACATAGCTAACCTGTTGGCCAACAGGTTCTATTAAAAGTTAACTCCCCTGTCCCTGCCATACATAGGAGAAGTGGAGGTTAAAAGAAGATTTAAAGATTATAATATTGAAGGCAATCAAAGAGAAATAAGGGTAGGTGCTAAGAGCAGTAAAAGAGATAGTGGGTGTGTAGTAGGTTACAGGGAGGAAGGAGTATAGAAGAGAAAGGGAAGAGAGAGAGAGAGAGAGACTCTATCAAAGACAACATAGGAAGGGCAAAATAAAAAGGTCAGATTAACCTGGAGAAAGATCGGTATAGAGGTTGCAGTTGAGAAGGTATTCTTTTAGGGTATGATTAAAATGTTTTTATTTTATTTTTATTTATTTTACATTTGTTTACCAGGAAAATATGACTGGACACGCATCCTTTTCAGGGGAGGCCTGGGGAGAAAAGCTTCACATTGAAACATACAGAAATATAATATATAGGGCACAGAAGTTAAAATACTATCTATGTGCAGTTTGGAAAAGCAGTTATACATACAGACTAGTTAAAGAATATCACAGTTTAGCTAATAGACACTAATTCTTAACCTAATCGACAGAATCAGTAAATTAACAATAAGTAGACAGACATTGCATCATTAAACCTTCCTGTATGAGAAAATAGAAAGATCAATATGACAATTACACAAATTCTGAACACAGTTTACTAAGACACTGAATTGTCAAGTCTTAATATGCCATCAGCTCTATAGTGTTATAGTACTATTAGTTTGCCGAGAGACATAATCAACAGAATAGACAGAGGGTATGGATTTGTCAGTAAGTGAAACAAAGTAGTTACATAGTCAGAGGTTAGTCTGGTGTAGAGCAAGAACACAGCCATTTATTGAATAACTGGCTTTTTAGTATTGTTTTACACTGGGCTAGTGGTGTAACCATTGTGATGTTTTCCGGTAGTACATTCCAGATTTTACCTATATGATTTAAGAAGGATTCTCCAGCATGGTTTTTGGTTATATTGATTTTTCTCTTATGTTTGCTAGTGGATCGTAGGGTTCTGTTAATGGCATATGGTTGAAGAAATAGTTGTAGGGCAGGTGGTTTCTCAGGTTCATAGAGTATTTTATGGGCCATGGTTAACTGGATATAGTGAAGGAAATGGGGGAGCTCTAGCCAGTTGAATTGCTTGAGTGCTATACAAAGGTGCGCTCTAGCTGGCAGGTTTGTAGCATATCTGGCAATTTTGTTATAACAAGATTCAAGTTTTGCTAGCTCAGATTTTTTTAGATTTGTGAGTATGGGAGCTTGCATACAGCAGTGTGGAGATTAAGTGAGACTGGACAATGGTAGTTTTAGTACTTTTTGTGAAGTAGTCTTTGTTCCTAAACAATGTTCTGAGTTTTTTGTGTACTTTTTTTACTGTTTGGGAAATAAAAAGCTCAAATTTTAAGTTGCAATCAATTTTGACTCTTAAAAGTTTGGTGTGTAGTGATGGGGAGGTGATGGTGTTATTTAGTGATATAATGTTGAAATGGTTAGTGGGTAGGGTTGATTTTGTGGGCTGGAAAATCATGAATTTGTTTTTTTGGGGGTTAAAATTGAGAGTTTATAAGCCAGGTCTCAACTGCTAGAAAAGATTGTGTTAGGTTTTGAAGTTCTTGAATATAGGAGACAGCACCTATCACTTTTGAATCATCTGCATATTGAATGAGGGAGGCTTGTAGGGTTGAGGTGTGGAGGTTATTTGTAAATATTGAAAATATTAGTGGGCCTAAGACTGAGCCTTGGGAGAAACCTATAATCACTGGTAGAAGGGGTGATAAAGTCTATTGCCAAGAAACTGCTGTTAATTTTAATTGTTGATCTAATGTCCATCCATAGCAACTTTGTTCCAGGTTTTGCCTAACATGCAGGAATATAAACTATGACCTATGTTTTATTATGGTTATGTGTTTCAAGAAGCTGTTTCTTGGATAAGTGAAACAGATGGCTAGGAAGGTACTGTTTGAGAATGCTACTAATGGATGGATAGTGGAAATTATTATATATCATTTTATGGGTCTATATTTTTATTAGATACTCGAGGAGGCATTTCATCGAACGCCTCTTCATCGACCCATAAACCATGAAAACACAGTTAATGAGCATATAAGCAATTTCTTTCCCTAGGAATGAAATTGCTTACTCCAAACAAAAAAAAAAAATCACTATAAACAATACAAAGTGGCGGTTTTCGCACACTACACCCCCCCTAATTAAATATACCAACTCTGAGATCGCACTACAGTGGGGAAAATGGTAAAGTAACAGAGGTGGCCGAGCAATTTCTTTCCCAAGGAAAGAAATTGCTTATATGACCATTCGCTGTTTTGTGTTTCCGTTATTTAACGGTCAATGAAGAAGCGTTAGAAGAAACACCTCTTTGAGTATATAATAGGAACCCCATTTTATGGGCAAGTAGAAGTTAAGTGTACATGAGGCAAATGGGCAACTCAAGCCAGTGTAATGCATTCAGGGCAGAGCAGTGATGGCTTTTATATGAATGATTGATCGCAAATCTAGCTATCTTGTTATAAGATGGTTTTAGTTTCTAGTTTTGAGATGAGGGAGATTTGAATATTGGTAAGGCATACAGTAGAGAAGGTAGAAGGTATTAGTTTGCCAATTTGACTTTATAGAAGTTTGTGAAGAATCTTTTGGATTTGTAGAGCAATACTGAATTTTTGATGTTGTGGAAGCTAGGTTAAGAAGGGACGTGATGATTAGTGATCAGCTGTATGGTTTCATGCCGAGAAAGAACACTACAGATGCAATGTTTGCTCTGATATTGTTGATGGAGAAGTACAGAGAAGGTCAGAAGGAGTTACATTGTGTTTTTGTAGACTTAAAGCATATGACAGTGTGCCTAGAGAGGAGTTGTGGTATTGTATGAGGAAGTCTGGAGTGTCAGAGAAGTATGTAAGACTGGTACAGGATATGTACGAGGGTAGTGTGACAGCAGTGAGGTCTGTGGTGGGAGTGATGGATGCATTTATGGTGGAGGTGGAATTACATCAAGGATCAGCTCTAAGCCCTTTCTTATTTGCAATGGTGATGGACAGGTTGACAGACGAGATCAGACAGGAGTCCCCATGGACTATGATGTTTGCAGATGACATTGTGATCTGTAGTGAGAGTAGGGAACAGGTGGAGGAGACCCTGGAGAGATGGAGATATGTTCTAGAGAGAAGAGGAATGAAGGTCAGTAGGACTAAAACAGAATATATGTGTGTGAATGAGAGGGAGGATAGAGGAATGGTGAAGATGCAAGGAGTAGAGGTGGCGAAGGTGAATGAGTTTAAATACTTGGGATCAATAGATCAGAGTAATGGTGAGTGTGGAAGAGAGGTGAAGAAGAGAGTACAGGCAGGATGGAGTGGGTGGAGAAGAATGTCAGGAGTGATTTGTGACAGATGAGTACCAGTAATAGTGAAAGGGAGGGTCTACAAGAGGGTAGTGAGACTAGCTATGTTATATGGGTTGGAGACAGTGGCATTGACAAAGAGGCAGGAGTTAGTGCTGGATGTGGCAGAGTTAAAGATGTTAAGATTTGCACTGAGTGTGATGAGGGTGGACAGGATTAGGAATAAGTATATTAGAGGGTCAGCCCAGGTTGGAAGGTTTGGAGACAAAGCCAGAGAGGCAAGATTACGTTGGTTTGGACATGTGCTGAGGAGAGATGCTGAGTATATTGGGAAAAAGATGCTAAGGATGAAGCTACCAGGTAACAGGAAAAGAGGAAGGCCTAAGATAAGGTTTATGGATGTGGTGAGAGAGGACATGCAGCTGGTTGGTGTTACAGAGCAAGATGCAGAGGACAGGAAGAAATGGAAACAGATGATCCACTGTGGCGACCCCTAACGGGAACAGCCGAAAGAAGATGATGATGATGATGATTGAGTTTTTGATGTGTTTTTTAATACAGTTTTGTATATGAAGATCAAATTTCAGCTGATCATCAATTGGTAACACCTAGTAACTTGATATGAGATATGACTCGTGATTGTGAAAAGTTATTTTGAAGCTGTTTTTGAGAAGTTTGAGATCTGGGGAAAAATAGTGGTGACTTGGTTTTATTTGGATTTAAGAAGGTTTGTTTTTTTTCACATGTCCAGTGTTCTTTGGAGCTGAAGGCCTTTTGAGTATTGTTTATGATTTGAAACTAGGATCTAGTGTAGAATGGAGCCAGAATGTGAGGTGGTGTTGGAGTGAATATAGCAGGTCATGAGTTGTATAAATCCATATAGGTTGATGACAGTCGAGGGATAGTCTGTTGAAAGGTGCTACCAGTCAGTGTTGATGTCATCAAGGACTGTAGTTTCATAGGACATGGAATATGATCTCCAGTTAAGGATGCCTTCCTGGATAGGATATGCAGAACAAGGATACCTAGATTTCTATGATTACTTACTGTCAGGTTAGAAATTAGTATCTCTGTGGATTGAAATGTAGGTGGGACAAAACATGAGTGAGAGACACAAGATGGTTTGAAAATAGGATGGCTACACCACCAACTTTTTTGTTTAATCTAGTAGTGTATATAATATTATAGCTTGGGGGAGGAATTTCGGAGTCTTTGTGTGGTTTCAGCCAGGATTCAGTGAGGAAGACAATGTCAGAAGAGTAATAAGCAGGACGGAAACTATTAGTTAACTCTACTTCAGTCATTGATGGAGATTTGTAGCTTTCTTAGTGATACAGACGTAGAAGAGGTAAGGGGCAATGGCAGAAATGAAGGGTATAGGCCAAGATTAGGGCATAAATCACCACATAGGGAAATAATTTGGTAATGTAAATAAAGTAAAGGGTATAATGGCAAGTTTGTGCTGAGCTTATATTTAAGCTTGAAATAGTATGTAATGAAGTAGGCCGATTTGTATTTGTAAAGTAGGTAGGGTGATAAGTTAGACAGGCTGGATGCAGTTTTGTCCTATTAAGGATGGCTGATAATGTGTGTGGAACAGGCAGGAGTAGGGGATTTTAGAGTTGGTGAGACAAGTGTTATATAGAATGTATTGTGTGAAAGTAAGAGGAGGGATACTTAGATATATGAGTAACATATTTCGTGGAGGTAATGATTATTAATATTTATTACTAGAAGTTGAAATTAAATGATAAATTGAGGAGGATGGAGATATAAAGTCAATTAAATAACAGCAAGTGATGATTTGAAGATAAGTCTGGAAGTATAGGAAGTGATGTAAAAGGAAAGGATGACTAAAGAATTGGAGTGGATATACACGCAGGAAGGAGAGGTGCTTATGTCATACGTAATGTAGATGTAGAAGTGGTGGGCGGTAAAGGGGGATAGAGTAGGACAGTGAAGTGAGTCCGAGTGGAGCGAGGGTGAATGGAGCAGGACAGACCTGAGAAAGTGAAGTGAGTCTGAGTGAAGTAAGGGTGAATGGAGCAGGACAGACCTGAGACAGCTGTGTTTCTGAGTATTAGAAGCAATCAGTTTCATTGACAAACTGCTGCATAAATGTTACAAAGTAATTATAGAGAAAAAGTACCAGAGCAGTCAGCAGTTATAAATGCCTTGAGTACACTTTTGTCAGAGTTCAGTATGGGAAGGAAAACAGTTGTTATTACTGCTACAAGACCACAATATACACATAGGTATATGTGTGTGTGTGTATATATATATATATATATATATATATATATATATATATATATATATATATATAAATATATATAATTTGTTTAGTAGCTTAGATTGTCAGTATGGGCCAGTCTTCACCGAAAAGAACAGCAGCAATATGCTTAAAAGCTTACTTTTTCAAAGGAGACGAAGCTGCTCATGGGGTAAGAAAGCAATATATGTCATAATAATAATGGCTGTAACAAGTCTGAACTACACTAACGCATGAAATGTCCTTTCCTTTAGCAGTAGCACTGGCTGCAGGCTCCTTGGTACAGATGGTTTTAACAACTGACCTAGTGGTACCCAAAGGTGTCAGTCTATTTATTGTCCACACTGGCTGGAAATCCTCCTAGCAGAAGCTGTATGCAGAATGAAAAGAAAACTGACAACTTTCAATGTTGTGTGGAAGGGGCAATCTTGCAAGCCTATTAAATAAATCCCTTGGGACTCAATAATGCCTACACTAAGTGTACACTGTTCTGAGTGAACAGACAAACACATACATAACTCGTACCTTCTTCCACCTAATTTTAGTTTTCCTACTGATATTCTTGCAGCTTTAAATATTGACAGGGATTCATAAAGGTTACCACAAAGGGTAGACTACATGTACACTTAGTGTAATCTTTCTGTATAACTAGAAAGCACAAAAAAATCTGATAAGAATGTTCTTGAATACATATCATGTACACTTAGCGTAGGCTTTATTTGAGGTGAGCAAAAATGTGTGCAGATTTTTGAGTAAACAAAATGTATAACTTAAGATTAATTTCACACTGTCAGGACTTAAATGTACTAATTTACAGTTAATCTGCTTTAACGCTGCAATACATAACCCATAAAGTGCAAATTTGAATAAAGAATCTTACTTACGTAGTGCATTTCTTTGTTTAGATAACTGGTTTCCCCAGAAAAAAAAAAAACTTTAAGCCAGTAAAATGCAGTAGGAACCCCCTTAAGCATAGAGTTGTTGTGTATCAGTTGACAACTAGTAGCATTGTCGGTTTAAAAACTGTACCTTGTATAAAACACAAAGCAGTAGCTAACAATGGTGCTCTTTAGTAGCACTTGTAATAGTTTCTGAGAGTTTTTAAATTCAGCAGTGGGATATCTGATATGTGTTTTGCTTCCAAGCAAGGATTGTGATCCTTGGCAACAATTATTTGTATGTAAAATAGGCATGAATATACAAACAACAACAACAATCTATGCGACTGAATATGATGAAACAAGAACAAAGTTAGAAAGTTAGAAACTGACCAAAGCAGAGGACAGCAGGCAGAATGTTGTGAAGTAAGGTAACAGCCGAAGGCCAACTACCTCAAATCTCATGACATTTGAAGGCAGCAGGATGCTGGCAAGGACTGCATACAAACAAGTTGCAACACATTGCAAACATCTGCTGCCAGGTGTCCAATCACTGAACACTTTTTGCTTCCATAAAAGGTGAGGAAAAAGGATTATATGACAGTAGGAAATAAGGGAATGCAACAAAAATGGTACACACAGAAGAGAAGCAGAAATGAAAGTGAGGAGGGGTAGTAGGATGCATTTTTCGTGTGGGGATAGGAATCCCTTTTTACACAAACTTGCAGAGGCAATGAAAGATGGGAAGGGTAGTTGGGAAGAGAAAAGGTAGGAAAGGGGAGGCAGCTGACACACTAACAGAACAGTACAGACAATTAAGTGTGGATGCATCTGCACTAATAGAAGAAGGAATGGGCTCAATCGAGAGAAACAAAAGATGGATACTTGGTGATGGAGAGGACTGCACAATGCACATATATTGAGCTGTGGCAACTGGCTGTGGATAGGGTGGAGTCTAGTCTGAGTGTTGGCTGCCAGCCAGCCCAGATGGGTCCAGGAAAGGTTCAGATGGGTCAGGATGGCCTGTAATAGAGGGCACACCCTGATCTGGTGGTTTGGTCCTAATGGTCTGGTTTTCATTATGTTCCAGGAGGGACATGGTGGCAACCACCCAAGGGGGCCATCACCATCTACTGCACCTCGTTTCCTTTAACACTGTTAGCTGAGCCATAGCAGGCAACTGAACTGACCTGTAAAGGTCAGGAGCCCCCAAAAGGCAGGCAAAGATCTCTTACCTGCCATAGCTACAGGGGCAAGGGCTGGCTGGATTCAGTGTACCTGCAGCTGTTCAAATTTTTGACCTGCAGAAGGGAAAGACAGTGGTAAGTGTAACATTACTAAAGATGTCCTACAAATGGCATAGATAAAACAGGAGAACTTAGTAGGCTTCTTGTTGTGTCTAGTTCACATCTTCACTACTCAAGCTGTGCTGTAAGTCTAAACTACCTCCTGCAGCAGCCAAACATGATTTCCCTCCACATCCGCTCAGGCTGAAGGACACAAGGGACATTAGAGCGATCTCACAAAGTGTACATGACATACAGATTTCAGAGAGAAACTGCACTGCCATATGGACATGCATGGTATCAGAGGCCTGGAAACGTGCCAACAGCTTCACAGCAAAAAAGCTAAAGCCTCACATTGTCTGTACAAGAGAGCGAATGCCTGGCATGGTGTCCACAGCCAAACAGTTGTACAGCTGTGCTCCATCTCACAATAAACAGCAGTGCCAAGGCAGATAGGCAAGCCAGAGCTATAACTGTGATTGGACAAAGGAAATAGCCGATAAGGTGCAACCTGCTAAGGGGCACCAGTCCAGTACTGGCATTCAGGCAAGAACCCATAGGTGACATCGTGGTTTCTTTAAAAAATACTGATGCTGCATTTAAAGAGCTGAGCACTTTAGTAACTGTAGGAGCTTTCTGCACTTGTAGCATGCAGCTTGTTGTTGTTACAGTTTAGAGTGGAAGACCACTTTTTTCTCAGTCTTTCTATTTTTGCTCTTCAATTTTGGTTTAAGGGGTACACAAATCCCCATATGACCTAGCTGTGGATCTGTAGAGCTCTGTGATAAGTAGGCACAGTACAGTACAGACAGAAACCCACCTGGTTGTCATGGTATCTGTTAGAGGAAGCTGTTTTCATTAGGAACACAGATCTGAATGACAGAAAGAAAAGCTTTAAAGTACACTTTGAGAAAAGAATATCTGTTGCAAATACTCAGTATACCATTTATCCCTTTCCTGTATACTCTCTGCTTGCCACTTCTTGTGATCTACAGAGAGGTTCTACAGGATCATACCGCTGCCTGCATAACTCACTAGTCTTAGGGATGTTAGCAGTCTCACTATGCAGCTCAGCTTTGTCATACCATGCATCAGTCTTACCAAATGGACCATAATGGGATCCCTGCAGCCACTTCCTGAACTGGCTATGTAACAGGCAGACGATATCTCCAGCGTGATATACATGTGAGTCCTTGTCTTGGAACAAACTAGCATGAGTTTGGACTAATATATGTACCTATATTTAAAATATGTTACTACATGACTAACTTGTAGGTTAGGGAAGACAGCCTACTATCGACAGCCTACTATCAGGAATGCCTAGCCATGTAGTGTCATGTATGTGACACACGTAATAAAAACCCAAATCAGTGAAAATGAACTCAAACAAAACAAACACTGGAGCAACAGAGAGACGAATCGACTGGATTAGCATAAAATAATTTATTCAATGCTTTCGTCCACTAGACTTCTTCAGAAATACACATAATCTTCACTACCACAAACCTTTATACTAAAATAGACCTCATTAAAATTTAATTGAATCAATTATCCTATTAATCACAATAAACACTGACACACTGTGAAACAATTAAAATACATTGCATTAAAAAATAAAGTGAAATAAAAACTTTAATACAAATATCACTAATAATCACATTTTTGTCTCTATTTTCCAATCAACCAAAATACACTTGATGTTAATCATGTTGTTCAAGTCCTGGGGGGGTATCAGCCCCTAACTTTAGTTGCCGTAAAGTTTCCCTCCTTTCAGTCTTATATTTCATGTTTCCCCCTCTCAAATCTTTTTTTTACTTTTTCCAGAACAGAAAATGTATATTTTTATAGGAGTTACATTTAACATAGTGTCTATAAAGAGTATTATTGTCATCCTTGGTCATTATAGCATAACAGTGCTCTTTAATACGTTTGCTAAGATATCTCATAGTCATTCCTACATAAAAAGCTGAAAAGCCTGAACATAATGCAATATAAGCAATATTGCTAGTCAAACAATAGTATCTACCAGCAATATTAATAGTTTTATGGTCATGTTCTAGACTAATATAAGAGCCCTCGAGTATGTATCTACAAGCATTACAACTGTAACACCTAAATATTCCTTTATTTTTATCAGCTGGAAGGGATAAAACTGTTTCATCCACTTGAAGCATACTTTTAATTGTATTACCTTTTTTATAAACAAACTTAGGCGCCTCTCCCAAGGCATCATTTAATTCATTATTACCTGTAATGATTTTCCAATTATTCTGTATTACAGATTTAATCTGTTTACTATCTACTGACATCTCTAGAACACATCTAGGCAGTATTTGGTAAAACTTATCGGTTGTATTTCCCCTGTTAGCCATTAGATCTTTAACTATAATTGGAGGAAAATCATGGGCCCTTCTATTTTTAATGTCCAAAGCTATATCCTCTAGTAGCTTTTTAGGATAACCTGTTAATAAATAACTTAGTGATAAAATCAATTTCATCACAAAAATCTGCCTCGTTGCTGACCATTCGTGATGCTCTTATGTACTGACCCTTAGAAATATTCGTTTACATAAAGCTGGGATGGCTGCTTTGAAAATGTAGACAATTGTTAACATATGTCTTCTTTCTATATATTTTACTAGAAAACATCTTTTCCATCACACTCCAGCTTAATTCATCATCTAGGTAACAATCTTTGTTACCCATCTCACCTAGGGTAAAACTTAAAAAACTGCAACTTACATTAATTTCTTCTAAAAAAGTAACACATATATTTTCTGTACATTTCATAATGAAAAAAGATGATCAATAAACCTACGATAAAAAATCACCTTGGGAAAAAAACTTAGGGTGGGTAAAATCTCCTTTTCCACCAACCCATAACTAATCCTAATTTTGACTCCAGCTTTATCAGTGAGTTCAGATAATAAACTCTATAATTTAACAGACATTGTATTAATTGAAAGACAAACACGTCTTGCAGCTGGGTTTCAATTTTGTTCCCAGTAGATGAGCATTAGTAACAAATACATTGTTAGTATTGAAAATTTAGCCATCCCAGCTTTATGTAAACAAATATTTCTAAGGGTCGGTACATAAGAGCATCACGAATGGTCAGCAACGAGGTAGAGTTTTGTGATGAAATTGATTTTATCACTAAGTTATTAACAGGTTATCCTAAAAAGCTACTAAAGGATATAGCTTTGGACATTAAAAATAGAAGGGCCCATGATTTTCTTCCAATTATAGTTAAAGATCTAATGGCTAACAGGGGAAATACAACTGAGAAGTTTTCCCAAATACTGCCTAGATGTGTTCTAGCGATGTCAGTAGATAGTGAACAGATTAAATCTGTAATACAGAATAATTGGAAAATCATTACAGGTAATAATGAATTAAATAACCCCTTGGAAAAGGCGCCTAAGTTTGTTTATTAAAAAGATAATACAATTAAAAATATGCTTCAAGTCGATGAAACAGTATTACCCCTTCCAGCTGCTGAGAAAAATAAAGGAATATTTAGGTGTTACAGTTGTAATGCTTGTAGATACATACTCGAGGGCTCTTATATTAGTCTAGAACATGACCATAAAACTATTAGTATTACTGGTAGATACATTTGGTTGACTAGCAATATTGTTTATATTGCATTATGTTCAGGCTGTTAAGCTTTTTATGTAGGAATGACTATGAGATGTCTTAGCAAACGTATTACAGAACATTGTTATGCTATAAAGACCAAAGATAACAATAATGCACTTTATAGACACTCTGTTAAATATAACTCATATAAAAATATACATTTTTTTGTTTTGGAACAAGTAAAAAAAAGATATGAGAAGGGGAAACATGAAATATAAGGTTGAAAGGAGGGAAACTTTATGGCAACTAAGGTTAGGGGTGGATACCCCCCAGGATTGAACAACATGATTAACATAGTGTTTTATGGTTGACAGGAAAGTGGAGACAAATGTGATTAATAGTGATATTTATATTGAAGTTTTTAATTGTTTCACAGTGTGTCACAGTATTTATTGTGATTAATAGGATAATTGATTCAGTTAAATTTTAATGAGGTCTATTTTAGTATAAAGGTTTGTGGTAGTGAAGATTGTGTATTTCTGAAGAAGTCTAGTAGACGAAAGCGTTGAATAAATCATATTACGCTAATCTAGTTGATTCATCTCTCTCTTGCTCCAGTGTTGGTTTTGTATGACACACACATACTTGTTTTAAGATATGATATGGCAACAACTGGCATTGGCCTCCTCAGCCTTATACCACATAACCCCACCATTATATGTTACTGCTATGGTGTCCCCAACCCATGCAGACTGGAAAGACCTCAGTTTCATCTGTATATCATACTGAGCCTCTAAATGACAGCCATCCCTCTTTTACATGTAATTGTGCCTACCTGTAGTCTGGGGTATCACCGGGTACCCCACTGTTCAAGGCATTCTATAGCTGTGGCATGTCCTGTGTGCCTATCCTGCCCACATTTGTACTGTTGTGTACACCTACAGCAAACTGCTGTTTGAAACTGGTAGCCTACTTGTCCCCAGTAGTCATCAACCTTGCTCATACAGGTGTACCCTTGTCCTCTAGATAGGAAGGACTGCACAGTCTGGACAAATCAAATTTAGATTTGTGTTACAAGCACTCAGGACCCATGGGTCAATACTGTCAAGGAGAGGTAGTGCTCACCAGGCTCTGAGATCATGTCTAGGCTACAGTGCGCCATAATCTCAGAGCAGTTAGTGGACTGAACTGCACAATACAGTAATGTTGGTGGTGTGTCACCAGCATAATCAAGCATGCCTACAAGAAGACATGCAATATAGCAGCGGAAATATTAACCATCAAGTGGTGGTAACATCCTACTGCAAATGTAGCTGTAAAGGAGCGATTCCTATTATCCATTCATGGAAACGATGAAGGTACAGATATCTTGCATGAAGAAGTGACTATAGGTTCCAGGAATGGACAGTCATTATGCATCTCAAAGGGAACTGCACCAGGTATGTAACCATAGTGCATGTGTGTACAGCAGCTATCCACTGTGTGTTGGCAGGTAATATAGAGGACTTTTATACCAGATATAGGAATTGTTGGCATTGAAAGGGTGGTGTGCAGATACATTGGTTATCGGCCCCTGGGCATTACGCACTCCATGCTAACTGATGGAATGGTACCCTTTCCTACTAACATACTATAATCCATGGACAGCAGGTGGAGCCTTTACTGTCACATGTGTGCATTTGCTAACACCCAGTACTTTTGAAACATGGATGATGTCATCACGACAGCACAAAGTGGTGGCTCTCTTCCAAGGAGTTCTTGGGAAACAGATATTCTCAATTATATGTGGAAATGGCATATTAAGAAATGTTTTTTTGTTATTCTGCATGCTGATATGTGTGATATACCCTCTGTCCCCTATCTGTCTTTGGAAGGTCCCTGTACAAAATATGATGACAACCAAGCTTACCTTAGTGCCTATGTATTTCTCCTTAACTGGTATGCGTGAGATAATTGCCTACTAACACCTGTATGGCATTTCTGTCCACATGAAAATGTTTTTAAAGCTGCTGATCAGAATGGTGGTGGTATGTAATCTATTGCCAATACCTTTTGGATATGCACTGCCTCCCACCACACCACATCGCATCACATTATTCGGCATGAGATAGCATTGGTTATAGTCACCAAGTACTGGTTCATGAATGCTGCTCCTGCATCAAGCACTTTTGCTTATTGAAGTTGCAAAGATTTGCATGTGGTGTTTGCATAGTGATATGCAACTTGCCATATCTCTAATGCACCTTACAAGTATGAATTACAACCTTTTTGATGTGCACATTTGTATCTAATTATGCACTCATTAGACCACATGCCTTCATTTGCATGTTATTATGCCATCAATTGCATACAGCATTTTGTGTGTCATTTTCCTCAACGCAACATAAAGCTACTGCAAGCTGCCTGTGTGCATCCTCTTCCCACGCAACCATGCACTCTGTACTTTGCAACTTGACCACAAACCCTGGTCATAGTTTCAGCTCTAAGTAGTGTAGACAGAATGGTTTATTTTGAAATATGTGCAGTGCTGTGATACTGAATGCAACAAAAGATCCTGTCGTCCTGAATAGATGACCTGTGTTTTTCTTTCTTTCAAAATAATTTCCTACTACATACAGGAGCTCCATTGATATAATTTTGGGTGTGACCATTTAGAATATGACGTGGTGTAACTGTGTGTCTTGGTTTATAAGCCATACTAGAAGTTCAGTGGCTAGGCATGGCTAACAATGAAACGGCATTATAAATACATCTGCATCACTAACAAGTTGCATCTTATATATTTTGGATCGTGTATATAATATTTTCTGTGCATCTTATATATTTTGGATCATGTATATAATATTTTCTGGAGCAGAATGCTTACTGTATTATGGCTTTTAGCACAGTGTAGGAAATGATATAACAGAAGGTAAGAGCAGTCAGTAATAGAAAACAGACCAAACAGAAAACATAATACATTTTTAAGAATTAAAAATGCGTGAGTTCAGTTCATGAACTGGTTTGTTACTAGCAGCAACATACAGCTCTTCTTTCTTGCAAACAGCTCCAGTCTGTACATGGCAGCTTAGCAAAATCAAAGCAGAGATGCACATCATCTAACAAGAGCAATGTCAATTATTTGTAAAAAATAACTTACAGAAAACCGCACCTGAGTAGTTCCCTTCTTTTTAAGTTTTTTTTCTGCTCTTTGATCTTTGCATTTCCTTGCACTTTGGCAAGAGTGAGCTATGTCTGAAATGAGTTGTAAACATCATGCATACATGTTTTTCAAATAAATATGCAAATAAATCATTGCATCAGTCAGCCATGCATCTTTCCCTCTCCCCCACCTCTAAGGTCTGCTGTCTTCCTGCAGTCAGTCAATCAATTCTTTCAGCGGGGGTGAGAGACTGGCATCCCTGGGCTAGGGGACAGGCCTATTCTGTCCTGAACAGAAAGCCCTATGAGCCCATTTGCTCTTGCAGTAGTGAAAACTGGGTAGTAGGAAGCTGTTTTAACTAGCTGGTCCATTAGAATAGCTTATGCTTCCCTCCCTGATGCTGGACACTATCTAAAGACTTACTACAGCTGCCTGCTTAGGACAGGAGGTATGAGTGTTTTGACATGCACATTCTGTTCCGTGGCTGAGCAAGAAGGTCCTGTCTGAATGCAGCATGACCCAACGTGACCGCTAGAGGAGGGTGGTATACCCAACCACTGCTAGGTGTCATCAGTGCTGCAAGCCAAGACCCCCCCCCCGCCCTTGAGGATAACCAAAATAGTGGCTCACCCCTCCTGATCCCTCAGACACTCATGCCATTAACTTAATATGCAGTTCTACTTGAGCAGAAAGTAATGCAGCAGACGACAGAAGAGACCCAAACATTAAGGAATGCAGCAGACAGCAGAAGTGACCCAAACCTTAAGGAATGCAGCAGACTGCAGAAGTGACCCAAACCTTAAGTAATGCAGCAGACGGCAGAAGGGACACAGACCTTAAGGAATGCAGCAGACTGCAGAAGTGACCCAAACCTTAAGTAATGCAGCAGACAGCAGAAGTGACCCAAACCTTAAGGAATGCAGCAGACTGCAGAAGTGACCCAAACCTTAAGTAATGCAGCAGACTGCAGAAGTGACTCAAACCTTAAGGAATGCAGCAGACTGCAGAAGTGACCCAAACCTTAAGTAATGCAGCAGACGACAGAAGAGACCCAAACATTAAGGAATGCAGCAGACAGCAGAAGTGACCCAAACCTTAAGGAATGCAGCAGACTGCAGAAGTGACCCAAACCTTAAGTAATGCAGCAGACGGCAGAAGGGACACAGACCTTAAGGAATGCAGCAGACTGCAGAAGTGACCCAAACCTTAAGTAATGCAGCAGACAGCAGAAGTGACCCAAACCTTAAGGAATGCAGCAGACAGCAGAAGGGACACAAACCTTAAGGAATGCAGCAGACGGCAGAAGTGACTCAAACCTTAAGTAATGCAGCAGACGGCAGAAGTGACCCAAACCTTAAGTAATGCAGCAGACGGCAGAAGGGACACAAACCTTAAGGAATGCAGCAGACAGCAGAAGTGACTCAAACCTTAAGGAATGCAGCAGACGGCAAAAGTGACCCAAACCTTAAGTAATGCAGCAGAAAACAAAAGGCGGATGATGTATACAAAAAGTGTCAATAGTCAAAAAGTTTTAAATAAAGCTGTATTTGAAAGAAGGAGTCAAAAATAATGAAACAGGAGAAAAAAGTGAGAGTAAAAAGTGTAGAAAAGGGAGCAGTGTGTGGGGCAGGGAGGAAATATTTTAAAAAAAGAAATGTAAAATACTGGAACCAAGCAAGTGATGGGAGTAACAGGGGAACAAAGAAAACAAATAAATATGCTAAGCAGAGATTGGAATAATATTGGGGTAAAAAGGAATAAAGAAGCTAGCAATTGTGCTTGTGCTCCATTTACCATCATGTTAATTTGCCTGAAAAATCATTTTTTCTAACTTCTCTTAAATGACGCATAAGGAGTTCCAGACAGTCATGTTACAACTAATGATGAAAAGGAAACATACAGCTTCTCCACATAAAATTAAATCGTGAAAACAAGAGGGAAGGTGCATCTTCTGGATATGTAATTATTACTGGGGTGTGAATGACAGTCAGTTCCAGAATGGTGCAAATTAGCTCATGTTATGTAAGATTTAACACCATAGCATAAAGTTCCATATCATGACAAACGTATTGTTTCATGCTAATTCTTACCAAGCCTCCACGAATGCAATGGAACAGTAAAGAACTGGGATGTCTTTCTGATGTTCAAAATTTTGGAATTCAGAATTCTCTTGTGCAGAACTAAAAGTAACTTTCCAGCAGAAATTTTTTGTTGTTTTCCCACCTTACAGCTGCTGTACCCATCAGTACCCTCTTCATCTGCACAACAGAATTTACCACTCCATTTTATTACAATTATGAATTTCCTAAGGCTGTATGAACCCCAATAAAATCATTCCTGTTCATCGTTCATGGAAAGCAAGGCTCTTGCTAACAAAATGATACAAGCTGGCTAAAATGAATATCATTGAAAACTATAAGACTAATGTAGTTCCCAATCAGTCACTGAATATTTTAATCTGATGGCATGAATAAAACGTTTTATTTTTTTTTTTAAGTAAGATTTTTAATTTGATTGACACAATTGATGAAAATAGCTAAGCACACTAAAAGTGAATCCAAGATTACTAAAATATTTTCACTGCAGAATTATAAAAAGCAAATGCTGAAAGAGATGCACAAATGGATGCCAGTAATTATATAATAATAGCTCATTGTTATTCAAAAATGAGCATGCTGATTATCGGACACCCCAATCAGCGTGTCCGTTGTTATCAAGCATATCCCAATAGAACAAAGTTTGGTTGCTTAACTATTGTTGAGCATTTGGAATTTTTATTAAGATATGCCAAAAAAAGGATCTTCAAATATTTTAAGAGGAACAGAGCAAAAAAATAAGAAAAAATCAGGGCACTCTGCAAAAATCTGGACAGTTAAAAGGTACAGTTCTGCTATCTTTAAAGATGGCAATGCTTTTCACCTTACCACTCAACTGTCCAGAATTTAACAGAATGTCCCTCACTTTCCTCATATATTTGACCTGTCCCTCATTATTCCGGTAAAGCTGTTACACTTTCCCAACATACAAATAATTAAAAAAAAAAAAAAAAAAAAAAGGTGCAGGCAACCCGACATCAGTATGCACTCTTCTATGACATGTCCGTAGCACTGTACTGATGTACTGTGCAAACATGAAGACATATGTACCATACACCAGTGTAGTACATTGGTAAATCAGGAAGCTGGTGGAAGAACAATAAATTGCCATTATATAAAGGCATGATTTTAGAAAGGCAAGCAATTTCATTCTTAATGTCATCGTATAATAGCAATAACCCACTCCTGGATGTGAGTTTCACATGATTTACCAATATTTCTCTTTGTTTAGTCACTTGGGTTTCACCCTCATAGTTAAACCACACCAACCATGAGTAAATCCTGCAATACCCACACCCATTCATGGGTTACTTCTGAATTATGCAACAAAACCAATTATTCAGGGTTATGCCACTCTATGACAAATAAAAGAGCTCAGAAGATAATTAAAGAATTTAAGTGAATGATAAACTGATGCTTCTATACTTAAAAATTGATATAACATATTATTTACATAAACATCCTTGTTGTACTGCCACAAATTAATTGATTCCTGCTAGTGCACGTGAGAAGTGAATGCTGCATTTACAGCAGATACTATGCAAGACTCAAGAGCATTTTCAGTGCCTCCCAAAGTTAGTTATCTCCAGTTCATACTCAGCAGAATTCGTACTATCCCCAGTATTTAGTAAATGGATCTGATTCAGCACTTTTTGTTACTTCAGGATTCAATTTTCTTCACTTTAGCTTTTGAGGTTTTAAAGCAATATGTTTACTGTGCAGGATGTTACATTTACAAAACTGCATGTATTCTAATAATTGCAAAAAGGAAGAAGTAAGCTGTGATGATGTGAGGTAATGCAGCTGTGCCAGGGGAAGTAGGGCAGTGCATGTGTAACATATGCCATACCTAGCTGGAGTTTTGTAAAGAATTACATGTCATTTGAATATCACACTGATTTGTACAGATGCTTGTGTTAAAAATGTATTTGTAAAGTTGCTTGTGTTAAAAATGTTTCAACAGTAGGTCCTGCTGGACAGAAAAGAAATATGCATGTATGTCAGACTGTATTCCTGTAACTGATGAAATGTATATATTTTAACAGAGGATACTGGAAGGGAAGGGGTTACACTCAGCCCACCTAACCTTAAGAAAAATAGCCTGAAATTAAATGACTTGGTTTAGGCCATAAAGATTTTATATCACAGATCTGAATGCAGCCAGAGACACAATGTCTGGGCTGGGATCCTGTTCTATTGTCTTTAGTGGTGAATTAATTGCTACCCTGGGGTGCCAGAGAATGATTTGTTAGTTTTTGCAGAAAGGGTGGAAGTGTTTGAATTGTCTTACAGTTTCCAGATGTTGTAATAAACCTTAGCTAAAGTTCTATGTGTGCATTGCGAAACATCAGTGCCAGATCTTGGCTCAGTTTCTAGTGAGAGGGTAGTATAGGAATCAGAGTAAGGTGACCAGATGTGATGTAATTCTGTAGCCAGCACTGAAATTGTACTTGGATACTAGTGAGAGATGTGAGGTGTCCACTCTGTTTTTGGACCTGACAAGACACTCATCCACATTCATCTTGCCTTGCTTTAGTAAGTAACTAGGGAACAATAATTCTTCAGACAGTTAGAAAAACATAGTGAGCTTAGCTAAATGTTTTTTTCTGTATCTGAGTCTTTCCATTTCTGTTTTTTTATATTTCCTGTGACTAATACTCTGGTGTTTATTGCAAATAGATATTCAGTATTTTCATGTTTGTTTTTTATTATTTAATATTAACTATATGTAAACATTTCATTGTGGCTGGTCTTTTAGAAAATATTTAACAAATACTTGCATTTATTTAGTGGCAATATTGCTCCAAGTTCAAGAAAGTCTTTCTGATTGGTTAAACACTGCCATTTGTTTAAGTATTGATTTTAATAAGTGTAATTGGGTACCCTGTTAAGAGCCTTAAAGCAGCTGGCTTTGGGTGTTCTAGTGGCAGTAGATCTACCTTATAGTCTGGGTGTTGTTGGCAGAGGGGGTAAGCTATGCCAGCCTTTCCAAGGGGTGTGTGCATGTGTGTGAAAATCAAATTTCAAAGAGAATGTGTTTGACAGCTACTTTGAACAGGAAAACTGAAAGCACTTACTTTATAGAAAGAGCGGTGGAGGACTTGGCTTGGAATACCCAGCCTAGGACTCGGCATTATAGTTGTCAGTGGGGATTCCATCTTATTTGGGGCCTGGAGAGACCCCAGCCCCAGGACTAGAGCGTGCATTCCCTGTTTTCTCGTAAGGGAAATTTTACCTGTTGCAAAGATCTGCATCTGAAAATACTTTCATGTCTATTTTACTCAAAGTGAACATTTCCCACCTGTGTCAGTGGTGAGGATTGAGGCTTCTTGATCTCTGGCCCAGAGGAGAGAGGTCACATAAGCAAAAGCTGGTTGAGTCAAAATATCATCTCTATTTCCCATTATTAAGCACACTCATATGGTCCCAGCAGAAGTATGCTTTCATTTAAAATGTATTATTAAGAAGCTAAGCATATCTGTATTTATAAACAAAGGTGTTAATTATAATCTTCATTTTATCATAAAATGTGAGTGTATCTTGGATTCTGCAAAGCTAACTGCTTAATGACATGTGAAAATAAATTAAGTTCAGTTCTCTCTGGGTCTATCTTGATCTATTAATATGACTGCAGAGGTTTTAGAAAAAAATGCAGATAAGTTACATTTTAATTTTCTGAATTCCCAATGGTTGACATTAGTATTCTGCATTAAGAATTGTGTAAGCTCAGATTAGATGCTGATCTCACACAGGTTTACACTGACAATGAAACTAGCAAACATATATCTGTAATTTATAAATCTTCTAACATTCATGGAAGAATACTAAATTTATTCTGCTCTTTAACTTGGTTTTGATTTGAATTTTTTCCTCATAGTATATCATGTAGCATAGGTTGCTGCTAAAAGTGGTACATCTACCCTACCTACAGAGTTACAAACAATAGTCATTACACGTAGCTTATTACAGGATGTTAATCACATAGAACTAACAATTTACTCAGTAGTTAGTTTGCTGGGCAGATTGTATGGATTTATTTATATTTATCCTTTGATGAGTGGGTTAGTCAGTGGAGCCCCAGGCTGCTACTTATACTACTGGGGAAATTTGGCCAGGACACTGGGGATCTTCTCATACTCTCTTTAATAGGTGCTATGGGATATTTTACATCCACCATAGCTACCAGCAACTCAGGCAGATGGGGGCTCAGTTTAACATCTCATCCAAAGGACAGCATACAACAATCCAATCCAGTCACCTAGCTTGGGAATAGAACCTACGGCCTTCGGGTTTTCTAGCACCAAAGGTGAATGTACTACCTCTTAAGCTACTGACAGTCATAGCTTTGTTTTCTACTGGTTGCTACATACTTTTATTAAACACTTGTTTCCTTTTTAAAATGAACAAGACCTTCCTATTCAACAGAACAAGACCTTCCTAGTCAACAGATCCAAAAGTCAACATTAGACATTAGAACAAAACCTTCAAAATAAACCTCTAACAATCCTAACAGTCCTCCAAAAATATACTTTTTTTGTGCAGTTTTAGTGACAATACTAAAACTAATTTGTGGGGCAGGCAGGACAAAGACTTCTAATATTTGTTTTATGTAACCACTGCAACAATAGCAGAATATCCAACAATTAGATACCGTAACATGAGCTAATGGGGCAAAGTGAATATTAGACACTGTTCCAATGCAGATGGATGCCACACCTACCTTGCTCTTGTAATGTGCTTCCAATAATTTAATTGATGAAAACTTTATGCTGCCTATGTCAGCTCCTAGGTCATTTTGCTTACAACCATGAATTATACATCCTACTTTTACTGCACATTTTCAAATGCATGTAAGTATGTAGTACACAATTATTTCATCATTTTTTAAAAAAAAGGTTCTCCAGCCTGCTTTTACATTATTACTTTGCAGAGAGCATATATTTTTTGATAATGGTGGCACATAAGTACATATGAATATCTTCACTACATTTCTGTGCAAAATTTGTTTTAACTTACAGGTAGACATTTGGTTTTCTGCTTTGGTTCCCACAAGTGAGTCTTCTGTGCGAAATCTGCATGCTCTCCCAGTATTCACATGGGTTTCCTTATATATCCTGTTATTAGGTGAATTAACTGTCATGAAAACTATCCATTACTTCATGCAGTATGCATTTCAGTGGGTGGGTGGATGTGTGTGTGTGTGTGTGTGTGTGTGTGTGTGTGTGTGTGTGTGTGTGTGTGTGTGTGTGTCCCGTAACAGACTGGCATCATGTTCAGTATTAGTTTTCTCTGCCTCACCTCAAAGAATGCCAGGATAGTCTAAGGGTCCCCTGTGTAGGTAAATAGGATGAATTGGGTATCACTGCCAAATAAAGAATGAAGAAAAGTTTAATATATTCTTTCTTAAGTACAGTCAGCATTAAAAGTGCCTTTTTGTTGCTATCCACTATGTGCTGTACCTTTTTATTACTTAAGGTAAATTCAAGTATAGTTGTTGACCAGTACTTCATACTTTACTAAATCACCATATCAGACTCCCAACCACATGTGCATACAAAGAAGAGAAACAAATATGTCAGTAATGCTTGATTACTGTTAAAATCTCTGAACAAGTAAAGTAGTTGGATTTCTGCAATTAAGCTATGATAGTAGCTTAAGAAATTATATATATATATATATATATATATATATACACACACACACACCCCATTTGTCATGTATCTCACAAGACACCTACAACAATTGGAAAGGCCACAGAAATATCTCACTAAGAGGATTACCGGCCTCAAACAGATGCCATACGCAGACCATCTCAAAAAACTCCAGCTCTACTCCGTCACATATCGCCTACTCAGAGGTGATCTCTGCCTAACATACAAAGCTATGTCAAACCCAGTGCTGTTGGACATGCTCCACTTAAAGAAATCCCAATCTCTCCGAACCACACGCTACAGGGACCTAAACATTGTCACCACAATAAACAGAACATGCTGGAGGGATAGATTCCTGTCCCAGAGACTTCCCATACTCTGGAACAACTACCAATTCATGTCAAGCAAAGTTCCTCATTGGCCTTCTTTAAGAAAGATCCTGATGACTGGATGGGAAATAGAAAATTCAACCCGGGGATCACTTCTGCGGTACTGCTTGACAGAGGCACAGGAAAATAATTTTCTTGGGTGGCGAAAGCCAGGGAACCTTTTTGGCTAGGCTTATATAGGCCCCAGGGCAAATAGCCTAGTACCTACCTATGAATATATATATATAGATATACACACACACACACACACACACACACAGACACACACACACAGACACACACACACAGACACACACACACAGACACACACACACACACACACACACACACACAGACACACACACACAGACACACACACACAGACACACACACACAGACACACACACACAGACACACACACACAGACACACACACACACACACACACACACACACACTATTCCAGAATGCTACTTTTGATTAATGGCTTATTTACTGGTATGGAATATACTGGTCTACTACAAGTGTTTGTTATCATGAGCTTGTGACACACTTTCCCGCTGCAGTTTACTCGTGTTAGCAAGTACCCTAACTTGCACTAACTCAATCTCCATGAAATAATAAAATGCTAACTATCTCTTTCATCATTAACCCTCATCCCAAATCTCCCTAAACCTAAACTTCCCCTCCCCTCCCTAACCTTCCAATACCTCCTGTTCACTCCCTAAATCTAAAATCCACCTCCCTTCCCTAACCCTAATCATCCGATACCCTCTGATCACTCCCTAAACTTAAAATCTTCTGCCCCTCCCTACACCTAAACTCTCCCTCTCAGGTTCCCATCCCCACTTATCTGGTCCACAACAAGCACTTGCTTGAGTCCATCTCCTAGGAAGTGAGCACATGCTGTGGTGGGTATGCCACTGAACTCGCATTCGAGTTCAAACAACAATTGTGGTGGAACTGTTAAGATTTCATCAGAGGTCTTAGTGGTCTGGTCACCTCACATCACAATAGCTTCCTTTTTTAATTTTTATTTATTTATTTGTGTATGTATGACTTTATGCTTGCAGTGTTTGTTTTCAAAATGTCTGACACTGACTATTCCACAGTTATTTCTTGTAATTCTGTTTGTTAATAAGCAATCATAAACCCCAGGTCAGCAAGAGAAGCAAAAGAAAGCACAGCACCTCTCTATCAGTTTCCAAGTAAAGCCTGGTCTCATCTTCTGAGACAGTAAATGGGATGTTTCATAAGTCCATTTGGTTAATCTGACCAGTCTGGGGTTAAAAACCCTGTTGAGCACTCAGCAAACAGTACCTGACTACTATGGGGTTGCAGACAGCTAACACTTTGAGCCAAATGAGAGGCGTGAACCAGTTACTAATAATATTGGACCAGCTACCAGTGCAATATGTGTGACAGGAAATGCCTGTTCCACTAACAAGGCTTGTACCTACTACAGAGGAAAAACTACCAAACATAAAATACTTTGCACTTTGCTGTAGTGTTTCTAGGTCACAGAAGGTATAATGACCCAAATATAGCTTAGTGTGGGGCCAGGACAGCAATTGTAGGGTCACAGCACCTCAAAAAGGAGATAAATATGCCAAAAGAAGAAAATCAGTGCTTTTTCACACTTGTAAATCAGACTGGCAGTGATTCCGTATAGAAAACCACTATCAGTGTTCTTTCCTTGGTGTCTTGTGTTTCAGGCAATCAGTGATCTGGTCGCTTGTAGATATACCCTTTAAGACACATTTGCTGGTCCTTGCTTTGAAGTCAATAACAATTCTTGCAAAATGGATGGGTTTGGGGTACACCTGTAATCCTTGTGGAATAAATGTTTTTCTTGTTAGGGAATTTAACACCTTGGATAGCTTCAAAGTTATCTAATGCATGTGTAATATGTCATTAAAAGATGGTATACAACCTTCTGATGACCTTATAAGTCTATCACATTTGAAGCCATGCAAATCTGTGATGATAATTTGTAGTAAATGAAATTGGCTTATACATTAGTTTTAATTAAAGCTAATGATTAACTAAGAGTCCTACTTTTTAAGTAGTACTTTAATTAAAATGCTTAAAAAGTAGTACTAATTTAATACAAAATAGCACCAAATAATTGCAGGGATTGCTTTAATGTGCCACTCTTTGCAAAACATACAAGTCAAGAAAGCACAGACATCGAATCAACATGAGGAATATGGAAGTGACTGTGTGAATCTGTTAGTTTGATTTGGGTTATTACCCATCCAGCTTTTAATTAATGCATAAAAGTTCCCAATCTTGCTAGGCAGTGATATCATCACCCCAAGGTACTCATAAAGCTGGTTACTAGTTCTTACAGCTGTACAGGCTAACTACACTGTGGCACTTATGAAAAATATAATAAGATGAAGTGGTCCAAATACCCAGCTATGTCAGTAGGTCTCATCCATTTCACCTGTAACGATGTATGATATAAAATGTAGCTATACACTTAATAAATTTATAACAAAGTATGATCGTTGGAACCTTTCATACTATGTATTGTTAAAATATTTGAAAAAAAATAGTTATTTCTGATGTGATTTTCTTTAATAAAATGTTTAGAATAAATAAAACTTTGTTTTTTAACTGTATGAAACTTCCTGGTTTCCAACCAAAACGTGTTCTTTAATAGTTAATGTTGCCATAACACTTTTTTGTGTTCTTGAGCCAAAACACTCAGCATACATTAAGAAGCTTACAGTCATAAAACATGCTAGAAGTTATGAAAAGCTGACTTGATAGTAACTGGCAGTGTATATATTCATACATACTGAATGACACACATACATCTTCTATAACGTTTGTCATATCTCTGATTTACGGCCTGTTAGCAGTTATTAATCAACAAGGCAACAAAAACACAGGTATGCATGCTCACATGCAGTATTCTTCTGTTTTATATTCTTCTGATACTCCACAAAGGGAATTAGCAGACTCCCCGCCTAGTGCTGCTAGTGCAAATAGTGCTACATAAAAACACATTTATTTTTCATTGTATTACTGTCATTACAGAAGTTATCATTCAGCGCATTCTCTCCTTATCTAACTGTGGACCTGACAGCAGTAATCTGCACTTTAAATTAAAAGAAAATTAAGACTGAATAGTTATGGTGCAAGGTATAGCAAACTAACTGTGTTTATACAAGCTACATTACAGCTAATACTATTAGTTCCAGAATTCTTTGCATCTCTTTAGCCTATAGTCCATGTGCATATTTTTATGAACTTGTTTGTTTTCTCTGCCTACAATATGCTTAGATACAAAGGTACGTATTCAGCACCTTTCAAAAAACAGAAGTTAAACATCTGTTTACTGAATATTGCATGTGTGCAAGTACAGTAGGAATATTGCATGTGTGCAAGTACAGTAGGAATATTGCATGTGTGCAAGTACAGTAGGAATATTGCATGTGTGCAAGTACAGTAGGAATATTGCATGTGTGCAAGTACAGTAGGGGGGATAATGATTTTCTGTGTATGCTCTAAAGGCCAAGGTTATGGTTCATGGTCTGTGTCTCATCTATGGTCAGAGGTCATCTGATTTAAAAATGTCAAGAATTGCCTCCTTCATCTGTAGTGGAGGACAACTACCGCAAGTAATGACATTGAAAGAGGTATGGGGTAGCTGTAAGCCCTTCATCATGTAACCATTTCATATGTGTGTGCTCCATTCCAGCATGAAATATATCATCAAAATGTTAAAAAAGGTATAATATACCATTCGTTATGTTCTCTAAAAAAATAATTGTTCATGTTGGCATATATATCCACATATTCCCTTTACATATTCTTCAAAAAAAATGCTACAAAATTATGACTGGACTACTACCTAATCACTTGTCAGAGGGTAGTGGATGTTTCATTCCAATATAGCTATATAAATCACATTTTGTTGACTACAAACTCTAAGCAGTACTATTTTTAAAAATAAATAATAATTATACTCCAAAAAGCAAATATGAAATGGCACAGCATAACCCCCTCCCCTACAGGCTCATTGACACCTCCAATGCTTTAATCTAATGGTAATCTAATATTAAGCACTTGTGAATAGCATGTTTGCATAACTGATGTGTAGAATGAATAAATGAATGAATGAACAAATAAATAAAATTCAGTTAATCTCAAATAAAAAATAAATTAGAATGAATGAAACCCTGAGAGGATAAGGCTGTTCCATGTGATGCAGTCCTTTCTGTGGGTTTTGAGCAGCAGATTTTGGGGAACAGAATTGAGAATCTTACTCAAGAAAATGTTCCTGATTAACAGATCACCTCTGAAGGAATCATTAGGAGAAACCCACTCAAGGAAATGTGCATCTATTTCCCTTGTCAACTGTTTGACTGGCAACATTGCCAGCATCTTATTAAACATGTTTTCATTTCCTAAGCCTCCTGCTGTGTATGATAGAAAATAAAACAATGCTACACTCCAGCTTCTGATGCGAGTCCCATTACTGCCTTACTAATGAGTTAAGGAAAAAAGCACAAACGTCTCAAGACAGCGCTCAGCTTTACCATGAAACACAGAAAAAAGGTAATCTGAAAATTATAGCCTTTTCCTGTCAGTGTAAGAGACTTGTACTTACTAAACCTTCACATTTAACAAAATTCCAGAAAGCTCTTGTGACCATGGCTCTGACACCCCTTCGCATTAGTACAGCTACACCCTGTACTGCTTTAGCAGGCAATCAACACACACTATCTCGGCTACTTGTCAGACTACCAGAAATTAAGTATAACCCCTCTCTAAAAGGGAATAAAAATGATTGGCTTGTTTAGCATGAATACCACAAGCAACACAATTCAGACAAACAATCCAGAAACCAATATTTACAATAGTCTTGGAGATATTTTTTTTTGCACATTTAACATTTAACTGCTAGCTCAGGTGGGCTCTAGAAGCTGCCACTACATTATTGGACACACGGCACAATGTTATTCACACTGTCATTTGCTATTACATTAGTGGATGCAACTCTCAAGGAATCGCAAATGTTTTTTTTAAAGGGATACCAAGGTAATAATCATCCAGAAAAATTACTCAGTACATCTTTCATCTCAGCCATGATCCAGATAAAAAGAATGTCTGATCAATTTTGTGTTCATTAGCAATGTGTTGTTACCAATTTTGTGATGATTTTTTGCATATAATCAGTGATTAAGAAATTGATCATACCATGAGCAGTTGAATAAGGTACCCAATTAATTATTGTGCTCAGATGTGTACAATCAGTCTGCTATTTTATAACATGGATGCATCATCCTAACATCACTAGGGACTTTGAAATAATCTGTAATTACAGAACATTGTATTTGTTAGACATGTTAATTTTACAGTAATAAAAGGCTACTCCATTTAGTTATTACATAACTAGCCTTTTAATCAACTGCGTAGTGACCACATGCTACAGGAAGCGATGCTAACTGTAAATTTACTTAGTGAATGCTTTTGCACCACTGGGCTGTAGCACTGCAAGTTGTTAAGTTTTTGTCCTTGCTCCAGGCTTGTTTTAATTTGAGATTCATTTAAAAAGTTACTCTAAATATGCTTGAAGTAGAGCAGGTTGTTGTGAGGAGAAATTAGCTGGGCATCCTACCTTCACTTGAAGTGTTTACAAGTTAAGTATCTTTTTCTGCATTTACTCTATCTGTGGTGAATATAGCAACTGATAAAATGTCTCATAACAGCTGCCATACTTTTAAAGCAATATGTTGACGTCACCTTACTTTTAATGTAGTGTATCTGTAAAGTTGTTCACCCAAGTTATCTTGTTATACTATACCTTTACTAAGTGACGGTAGCCCAGTCACTTGCATGATGCTGTTAAAATCACTACCATTGTGCATTTTTATCAATACGCTCCTTGACACACAATTGTATATCCAAGTGGCAGGAATTCCTTTGCTGAGTTCACCAAATGCAACATTGTGCCATCTCATGCTGTAGCACTATTATAGCACTATAACACACCATCCTCACCTGTTGTGAGCTATTTTAACATTAGCAAACATATCACAACCATTGTAAATTTTTCTGCTAACATCCTGCAACAGTACTATAATCAATGTAGTCTAAGCTACGCATTCACTTCCACCTTAGCCTGCTTATCAGAATATCGAAGATTCGACACACACTAATTCTCCACATAGCTGCTCTATGATAACCGCTACCTCCAAAACCATAGTATAGTAAAGCAGACTGAACAGCTTTCCAGGCAGACACACTTCCTGTTTCATCTCATCCGCCCAGACCACTCGAATCCATTCTTGTATGAATGGATTGTTATATAAATGAAATGGGAATAGTCGCGTGCTTTTATTATCCTGCATGACTAGAGCATGAGGCACATCCATAACAAGATTATCTTGAAAGGTATTTGGGGAAGTTTTTTTTTTTTTTTTTGTAAGATCACTTTATATGGTTATTTCATTTACAGAACAGACTAGGTTCTAAGTTTACTGTCCTGCTTTAAGGGAAAAATATTTCTAAGTTTAATGTCCTGCTTTAAGGGAAAAATAGAACAGTCTCAAGATAAGATTAGGTTTGCCATAAAGCAATGAAATACATGGCATTATCTTGCCAGTGTACTAGACTTGATCTTATTAAATCTTCACAAATTGTAGAACTGTCTTGGGATCTTGGCACTGACTACCCACTGCATTTAGACAGACTAATGGATGGCACCTTGTACTGTTGAAGGACTGGCTTATACAGCATAACTGGCAATCAGCAGGCTTGAGCGCAGTTACTTCTCCGACAACCACAGCTAATTCATAGCTCCACATTAAAAGGGAATGAAGGCTTGTGTACATGAAAACTGCAAGCAATAGAATTTAAGCAATCCATCCTGAAACCAGTAGTTAAAATCACCTTACCTGTTGCTATCTGTGCAAAAGGATGCTCTGAGATAGCTTTTTTGCAAGGCCAACTGTTGACTCAGGTGGGCCCGATCTGCTCCCCTACCATGCCATAAATTCCCACCTACTGTCTCATCCAGTTACACAGAGGCAAAGACCACTCCTACACTGAACAAATAGGCCAACACCAGTCATTGTCCAAATCCACCTTCCACCACTCTCATCAAATCATATAAAAATCTAAGGTTTCTCCTATCACTATATTATAAAGCTAGTACATATACCCACCACATTTAAATAAATCATATGTAAAGAAGAGTTATTCTACCATCTCCCATTTCCCACAGCTCTAGTTAATATGATAACATATAACATTATGCATAATATGCTACCTCCCTATTTTCATTACTACATCCTTACTCATAGATACCTCCTACTGCTTTCACACCTTACAAACTATCAAGCAACCCTGCTAAAGCCATACCAGCCCATATAAGCCAGGTACAGCACACATACACATAAGCACAATTACCCCATCTCTTAGAAAACACATACACATAAACACAATCACCCCATCCCCAACAAAATACATACACATAAGCACAATTACCCCATCTCCTACAGCACACATACACATAAGTACAATTACCTCATCTCTTACAAAACACGTACACATAAGCACAATCACCCCATCTCCAACAAAATACGTACACATAAGCACAATTAATCCATCTCCTACAGCAGACATAGACGTAAGCATATTTACCCCATCTGTCCATAGGCATTCCATCTCATAATATAGTATAGGACCAAAATAACAACAAGCCTGTAAATATAAACCCATCTAAATAAACCTGTTAAAAAAAAGCCTCAACGTGTTCTCTAGTACCTAAAACACCTCCTATTCCATGGAGATATTCAGTCCAATCCTGATCCATCAACAACTCAAAACCTAAAAATCCCACTGCCCACACCTTTACTCATAGCTCTAATAACGCAGACTCAAATCACTCCACGAAATGCCATTTTAGACTGTTTAACCTAAATACAAGAACTACTCTTAATAAAAACAAAATCTCCATGTATGGATAGCCACTCAGTCCTCCAGTGTTTTAGCTATTAGAGACAATATTTAAAATCCCACAAAAGAAAAGAATGAAGAGCTCTTTCATGAGGTATAACATAATCCAACTTGATCATTCAAAAAAAAAAGAGTGAGAGACAGCGAATGAGAGAGCCGGTAGCATCATAAAACTTATCTCAGCCTTCAGTCAACCCCCTACTCAGAAAATCCACATATCCAGTAACAGTGATATCGTGATCACCATCCTAAGTATAAATAAGTGTAAAATTATTTGTATAACTATACTCTATATGCCCCCAGGCAGTGGTGCAACTATTCTAGAAAACTGGTTAGCATTGGTAAGTCCCCCAGTAACCCAGGGGAAAGTTAATAGCAAATGAATTCAATATAGATTTGACCTACATCAGCAGTAACACAGCCTACTAACGTATTAACTTGTTTGGTATAACTGAATTAATTACATCCCCTATATGACTTAGCCACTAAACTAATTACATCCCCTACATGACTTAACCACCCCACCTCAACAGAAAGCATCCTAGATTGTATTATTCAAAAAATATTTCACCCTGGTGCTCTCCCTATAAGTGATCATCAACCCACATACATCTTCAGAGAACTACAAACAATCTTTTCAAATATAACACAGTCAGGAACTTAAAAACTGTAAGTAAATGAAGCTTTATAACTATTCTAAAAAACAGAATCTAGCACCTGTTAAAAATCCTACCACTGGACTGGCTGTCAATTACTTCAATAATACATTTTCACTCAGTAATTACTTCAATAATACATTTCCCAGTATTCAAAACCAGGAAGCCCTATTAATAAAAAAGTTAGTGAAATTAATAAAAACCGCTTGACTGTCTCAAGAAACTAAAAGCATGGGACATAGAGCATCAGGACAAATCCTAAACTAATCTTCAAGATTACTAACACCTATGGAAAAATCACTAAAGCTAAACCCAAAATAAGTCCATGTGCTTCCATAACCCTTAGCAAAACAATAAAACTAAGTCCAAGGAGCATTGGTAAACAGTCTGCTTAATCCAGTGGGGAAAAAAAAAACTCATCCAAATTGCTCGATGAGTGAACCCAATGAAAATATAGCTTACAAATCCAATCAATATTACATTGGCAGCCATCACTATTTATATATAATGGACTTAAACAACAACAAAGTTAATTACAAAAAATTCCAACTTATCCTCGTACAGGCATCAGTCATAGATAACCTACACAAGCTGAAGCCAACATCCCTAGATCCAGGTAATCTTTCAGCAGAGTATTTAAAAACAGGTGCTGACACAATAGAGTCCCCTGTAGCTATTACTAATCAACAGATCAATCATTAAGTCTTACATCCACACAATATCAAAACCATCCTGCATTATCTGTCTTCATAAAACCATAGTTCTACTGAACTACATCATTAGACCCAAAGCCATCTTATCACCACTCTCCAAAACTCTAGAAAAGTGTGTATAGTCCCAGTTTCTACAGTATATATTAAATGAAAACTTGCTGACACCAACACAGCATGGCTTCCACCCACACCATTTAAACAGCACTTCTATCACTCTGAGCCACTATCAACATCAGAGAGAGAGAGAGACTTAAGACAACTAGTCTCCTCTTTCTCTCTTTCTGGATCTCTCTAAGGCATTTGATACAGTAAATGACCACCATTGTTTGGATGAGACATTAGACCAAGGCCCTATCAGCCTGAGTTGGTGGTAACTCAGGTGGATGTTAAAGATTTCAGTGCCTTGGCCAAATTTCTCCTAGTTAGTATGAATATTACCTCAAGTCTCCTTTGAAATGTTACCATTGGCCTAGTGGGACTAACCTGGACAACAAAGTGTAGTAAGTAAATACATAACAAATACACATCTTGTACTGAGACTCTACTCTAGGCTTCAATTCTCAATCTCTACTTTGGTTTACTAGCTACCTAAATCAGGGGTCTCAGTGTGTAAAATTGAAAAATTTACAGTGTACTCCTCTCACAGTCACACTTGGTGCACCCGAAGGCTCCATCCTTGGCCCATTACAGTTTAACGTATTCATAAACTCCCTAATTAATGCTTGTTACAAATGTAGACATTTGATACAGTTTATACCATGCTTGCATGGAGCTCTACTGCACTCATGGTTTAGTTAAAAAAATATTCTTCTTTTAAACTGTAGCAAATTGCTTGCTACAAATCGAACAAATGGTTACTACAGCTAATACTCTGCCTGTATGGAGATCTACAGTGCTCAGCTTTTAGTTAAACAAATAGAGAAATTTTCTTTTTTCACTATTAAACTGTAGCAAACTGCTTGCTACAATGTAAAACACACACACCAGTGCTATAGCACTCAGGTTTGATAGCAAATGCAATACTGGATTTTAAAAGCTATTATTGCATAAAAGAGTGTTGTCCCTCTTGTCCCACCATAGCTAAACTACTGATAGTAGTAGTTACCCTCTGAAATCTAGAGTCACAGACCTAACTTACTGTCATATGCTGTCTGAAGCTGATGTTATTTCACTGAATGGAAGTCAAATCTTACAAAAGAAATCCACGTAAAATATGTTCTGCCACCTTTTCAACTCTATCCTTAAAAAAAAAATTCAGATTGACCCTGCACCACACAAGCTCACGATGATATGACAAGCAGCCCTCTTGGCTGGTCTGCAGATTTGCCTTTGTCCTACATATACCCTTGAGGTTAGCTACAAATGTGAATGTAGTCATTGTACTCTACAGGAAAGGATGACTCGATGACAGGTGTCACTGAGAAGCCAACTACAAACACATGCTGTTTAAACAAAAGTAAATAAACCGCCAGATGGAAATCATAGCTTCAGCTCCAAGGCTTTTATTTTATCAAAGTGCATTCAGTATAATTTGTACTTTCTGGTCCTGAGCCTTTGTAAACCACTGCCACTGTGTTACTCATGTATTATGGTCAATCTTTTTATGAGTATGGTTTGTCAGTCATGTATAAGTTAACAGCACACTTAATTCAAGGCACAGTGGATACTGCAAATGTATTCTCCTTCTTGTAATCAGAACAGATTAACCTAAATACATATGCATGTTGTTATTTACATTCTGAAATGACTTATGGAATGAGTAAAAACTGTTGTAACATACTATAGTGTCTTTCTTAGTAGTTGCAGGACTGGAATGTGGACTGTATTTATTCAGTGGCCTTAATCCTTCTCAGCAGGGTAAAAGTTAGGGTGAGTGATAGCTATGTTGGTAGCTAAATATCTGCACTATATAGTAAACAAATAAATTATAAACATGCATTACATACATGTGTATTATTTCTGGATACTCTGCTCCTTAGAGGAACCTATTTAGCATGCATCATACTAATTATATAGGGGTTTGCTTTCATTTACCAGACATGACAGTATAGTCTCCACCCTATCATGGATCAGTTTACTGCCAACCAATAGAATGCTGAGATATAGTTAAGCAGAGAGAGCCTACTACAACTAGTTTTCAGGTGGACCTCAAAGGTTGTACCAGCTCAGAGAAAAGTGAATGTGTCTTTCCGTTTTTTTTTTCCTAAGTGGGTATGACATGTAAGGTAGTATATTTACAGGCTGGGTGAGGCAGACAAGCACCCACACATGAGGAATAGAGGGAGTACAGTTCCCTGCAAAAGTGTTTAATCTTGATTAATTTCCATTTGTAATTGCTGATTTCAGGTGGAGATACAGCACTGTGGACATGTTAGCATTGGTCAGCTGTGATTTTTATTCATTTATCCTTTGTGATCAGGTTAGTGCCATTAGGCTAGTAGCCTCTTTTCATGGGAGAGGGGGTATTTATACTACTAAGGGAAATTTGTCAAAGGCATAGGGGTACTTTCCCCTACTTTTTTTGATAGGTGCCATCAGATCTTTTACATCCATCTGAGTTACCACCAACTCAGACAGAAGGGACCTCAGTTTAACATCTCATCTGAAGAAAGAACCACTCAGAAGTGCAGCACCCCCTTACACCATACTGCATTGCCAGCAATCCATCTATCTGATGTGGGTACAGAACCCACAACCTCTGCACCAAAGGTGAGTGTGTTACCTGTTGCACTACTGACACTGCAACAGGCATTGATTTGGTAAAGGGATATAGAAAACAGTGATTATAATATCAAACACAACACATTCCCTTCTGTGGTGTTTGTCAGTTAGGACTAGTCTAAACAGGTTTTTTCTCTATTTAACTTTATAAATAGACAGCCACAGTCACCATGCAGCACAAGTAAGTGACCAAGGCTGATTGCATGTAAACCAAATGGTTTCTGAAAAGTGAAGTTTTATAACCTCCTGGATAGTTTTCTTCCATAGAAATGGATGGAAATGCTCTGACTGATTAGATGCTCTGACCTGTTGATAGTCTGAACTGATAAATCCAGAAGTCAGTTAGGAAATTTTAAAAATAGAAAGTGCACTGGACTATTTATAGGATGTATAGCCAATAGTCTAAATGTCTTTTTCTGTTCAAGTACTAGAATCCTATATAGACATTGATGAAAAAGGTTGAGTTTTGTTGTTTTAAATGTGCCACAGCATTTTACATAGTATTTCATGAAGATGGAAAGCAAGCTTTGTCTGTGTAGTGCCCCCCACAATATGTAGTACCATTGTACTTGTTTTGTCTATGTGGATTTTGCACCACCAGCCTTGACTAGCAAACTGCATCTCCTTACTAATGATGACGTTCGTCATTCATGACATGGAGCATTGTTCACCCCTCAGTTTCTTCATGTGCAGAGCATCCTATCCAACCTTTGATCTGAGGTGCATAAAAGTCCAGGAGGACATACTAATTGAATGTATATACATCTGACATGGCAGCTGTCCTGGACTATCCTATTAGTTGTCAGGTGCAGTACGTTAATGGCTGCTCCTGTTGTGTGTAGTGTAGCCTGAAATTTAATGAATTTTAACTTTTTTTTTGTATGCTGGTGATGTGCTATGCCTGGATATACAGAGCTGCTTGATCTGTCACATGATGGAAATATGGGCAAAATACATATTAGGAGCTACCCAAAAGAGAAACTAGATTCCCAGTGATGGGCTTACTACAGATTTTTTTCTTATAATGTGTTGATACAGATTTTTGTAAAGAAGTGTCCAAAATTTTAAGCACAGAAGATTCATTTCTCACCTTGCTTTTCCCTAGACCCCTACCTCTTTACCTGCCAGACCTTTTCTAATACATGTCTATTAGTCCAGCTCCTTTTTTCTTTCCTTTTATAATACTGAAATTTATGACACAGCACACATCCAAAGATTGCTGTATGATGCTCTAATGGTCTGGAAAATGTGCAGCCCAGGTGACCTGGGTTTGATTAGTGGTTCAGGCCCCTAACGGAGCAATAGGGAGGGACGAGGGGCTGCCCATCCCCAGTTGGGAATTGGTTGCGTGGGTGCTACCCTTGACATCCCTGTTGAGGGCTGAGGTTTGTGCAAGGGAGGGAAGAGTCTTTGAAAGGATAGAGTGGGTGCAGGGCTGAGCTACTGCTCAGGTGGAATCAGAAGCCATTAGTCTGATTGGACACCCCCCCAACAATGCAACCATGTAACTACAGGGAGACAGGGGAAACAAGGAGTAAGCCTTAAGTAGGAAAAAAAAACAGCAGACGTAGGACAGCACAGCCCATCCAGGAAACCCATAGGATCCATGTTGTTCCCACCTGAAACTGGTGATAGTCCATGGGTAGACTGAGTGACTGGTAGATCCAGCGCTGGATGTGATGCACCAGGGATGGCTGTCAGAATGAAGCAGGTATGTAAAAAGAACCCCCCCCCCCACCAAAATGATTGTCCTGTGGTTTCAATTATCCCATATTACCCAGAATGAAGAATGTTCCATGCCCTTTCACTACAACCAATAAAGTAATATGGAATGATGTTTTGTAATAATTTATTTATTTTATTTTATTTATTTATTTTATTTTACATTTGTTTACTGGGAAAGGCCAACTGGATATATGTCCATTTTCAGTGGAGGCCCGGGGAGAAACGTTCCAGAAAGCACAGTACAAATACATTAGGAACAATAGAAACATTTAGAGATAAGTATAATATGCAGTTTTCAGTAGGGTTACAAATTTAGATAAAACATAGTAGATGACATCAAAATCATGCAGCTTCAGTTTTAGACAATAATGCATGCAGTTATGGGCTAAGTCCCATCAAGAATTCATACACTTATTAGAGTATATGATTGAAATGCTTAGGGAGAGTTTGCAGGAACAGCGGGTGGTGAATAGTCAGGGTTTAAGCAGAGACATTGCCAATGCTGTTGGAAGTGTAGTTTGAGGCTTTTTTTGAACTGGGTTAAGGAGGATTGGTGAGTAAGTTCAGCAGGTAGCATATTCCAAGTTTTGCCTACTGAGTTGGTGAATAGAGAGTCCCCAGCCACATTTATGCTCTTAGTTGTTTGTACCAGTAGTTTGCCAGTAGAGCGTAGTGATTTCAGGTTGCTGTATGGTTTGATGATCTTATTTAGTGCTGGTGTTTTTTTGGCTTGATATAGTATTTTGTGGGTTATTACAAGTTGGTTGTATCGGAGAAGACTGGGTCACTCCAACCATCCTAGTTGAGTTAGGTTGATACAATGGTGGGACCTGAATGTAGCAGCTGTAGCAAATCTAGCAATATGGTTGTAACAACTAGCAAGTTTGATAAGGGTGGCTTGGTTCAGGTTAGTGAAGGGGGGGGGCATAGAAGAGGGTATAAAGTATGTGGGACCGAGCGATAGTGGTTATTGCAAAAGGAGCGTTTGATCCTGTATAGGGAGCCCAGTTTTTTGTTGACAGATTTGATGGTTTTATTGACATGGATATCATATTTTAGGGCGTTATTGACTGTGACGCCCAGGAGTTTTTTGCGAGTATCTGGGGATATGATTGTGCCGTTGTTGGAGCTTATAGTAGAGAATGGTGAGGAGGATTTGCAGGTGGGGGAAAAGATGAGCAGTTTAGTTTTGTTGGGGTTTAACAGAAGTTGATGGTTAGCGAACCATTTTTCTACATCATTGAAAGTATTTTGGGTTAGGATCATACTCTCAGTTGAGGCGGAGGCGGTACATATTAAAGTACAGTCATCCACGTATCGGATGCAGGTGGCCTTGGGAGTGATGGTGGGTAGGTCACAGATAAAGACTGAGAAGAGTAGTGGTCCTAGTATGGAGCCTTGGAGGACTCCTAGAGTAATGGGTAGATGTGTGGAAAGGGTATTCTACCATAAAACCGTTTGTTGTCTGTCAGACAGGTAAGTTTGGAACCATTTAACAGAGCTACTATTCAGTGACAGTTCCTTCAGGGTACCGAGAAGCAGTTGGTGATTGACCATATCAAAGGCCTTAGAGAGATCTAGGAAGATAGCAGAGGTAAGTTTATTGTTTCGATTGACGTTGATAGAGTTAGAGAAAGATAGGAGGGCTGATGTGGTGCTGTGGTGTGGCCTAACTAACTTGTATGTAGTATGTCACAGTTAAGGATTCAACACATTTACAACTTAATTTTTATTCTGAGCTGGTCACAGCACAAAAGAATCGGTGTTATACCATTTCATTTATCGCTTTCCCCATTTCTGTTCCTCTGATGAAGTGGGAAGTATGCTATATGCTGTTACGCTTTTGTCAGATTTTAGCTTTTAGAAAAGTAGTAGGGAGGAGTGCTGACAGTTATGTCAAGGGGCAGAAATTGTGGAAAAGTCTGAATGGATGATACCCCAAGAACAAGAGCTAAAATTAATGAGCTGAGAAGTGAAAATTAACAAGAAGCACCTGGAGTGCAGTAATTATGAATGCGTCTGACAGAATTCAGAGAAATGAACAGTGAAAGTGCAGCCTACCCAGGTAAAGTTAAGAGAAGGAAAAAAAATAGGTGAAGAGTATGATGATAGGAGGTACTGCCAGCCATGCCAGGGAGAAGTAGGGCAGTGGATGTATGACTTGTGCCAGCACAGCTATCGGGAATTGCATAAATAATCATATGCCATTTGTATATCAAGCTGATTTGTACAGATACTTGTGCTGAAAATGTATTTGTGAGCACTGCTTGTGTTAATTGCATTACAATGTATCAACAGTGCACCCTTCTGAAATAAAGAGAAATGTACATGTATTATTGTACCTGAATTAAATGTATATGTTTCAATAGAGGTAACTGGCACTATTCCAGGTGCCAGAAAGTCTGCTCTTCAAATTTTCCCTTAGAACTAGCTGGTTTCTCAGTAGTAGCACTAAAGTCTGAACCCCTGTGACTAGCACTTGCTGTAGAACCTGCTGGAAAGTACTAGGAAACCTGAAACTGATTCAAGCACTCTGCTGTCCTTGTCAATAAGGAGAAATTAATCATAGACAATAAACAGCCTATAATTGCAAAGTACCTTGCAAAGGTAAGGGAAAACAGCTCTTAAACTTTACAAAAAAGCACCTAAACAGGCATGTCCAAGGGTCAGCTTCCGGTGATTTCTCCTGTCCACCTGGTGAATCTGGGCATACTGGGGCAATGCAGCAACTGCCTCATGTACACAGACAACCCTCTCCTCCTACCACCCAACACTACAACCTGTGAGAGATGCACTTACATAGCCAAACTGGAAGCAAAGCTCTCCAACCAAGATTGTGCTAGACAGTCAAGAGGAGAAGGTTAACATTTGCACTACACCTCAAGCAACACATAGCCCTTCAAAACCCACACCATCAACACCCACACATAGCAACACTAAACCCACATATGCGGAGACTCTTAACATTAACCTGCCCAAGCAACAAGGACCTCCGAAGATGAAACTCAAACAAACACCAGTCACAACCAAAGTGACACATAGCTCACAACACCAGTGTGCCACCCAACAAAACCCCGTAAGGCAAGACAACGTACCCAACACTTTAGTCATAGGTGACTCTATAGTCAGGTACACTGATGTCCCACTCACCAGGCTGAGCAAGGAGAAAATTACAGTCAGCTGCCTGTCGGGTGCCAGGATCCACCACATAATGCATGCACTAAAGTCACTTCACAACAAGTACAAATACGACTTTGTTATTGTCCATGTTGGAGTGAATGACTTGAGACATACCTCCCTGGACTACATGAAAAGAGACATGGAAAAGCTCTCAGGTCATGTGGCCCAGGCAGGTATGACCCTAGCCCTGAGTAGTATCCTGCCTTCGCCACCAGAATGATACCACAGTATAAGGACAAAATGATTGACTTTAACAATTGGCTAAGCTTCTGTTGTCATTCAAAGGGGATTCAGTATCTGTCTGCCTGGGACGACATGATCGACAAACCACGATACTTTGCCAGAGATGGTCTGCATCTGTCACCCCTGGGATTCAGGTTACTGGCTAAAGCTCTTGACACCTCTATAGTGCCTTTTTTAGGCAAGGTTCAAAGGACAAAACCACCACCGTAACAGATACAAGCATGCAAAATCTGAAAGTAATGCTACTCAATGCTAGAAGTCTAAACCTCAAAATGCACTCTCTCGAGGCACTCCTAAAAATAGAGCACATCGATATTTGTGCAGTAACTGAGACCTGGTTCAAGACTCCAGAGAGCACCCCTGCATTAACAGGCTACAACTCTTACCACACTTTTTGGCCATCAAACCAAGACCGAAACACTAAAGGTGGAGGAGTGAGTCCATATTTACCCAAGGATATTCACACCTTCAGGCTAGTTGCCCAACACAATGCATCTGAAATTCTCCAGGTGCAACTAACACTAGGTAAGACTGCAATCCAAATTGTAGCTTGCTACAGATCCCCCACCATGCCCCAAGATTCTCACTACACCTTTCTAAACATCCTGGAAAATATTAAGATACAACCAAACACCCTAATACTGGGTGATTTCAACTACCCTGCCATTAACTGGGAAAACTACTCAGGTACCAACACCTTTTCCCAATGGTTCTTGGAATTCATAAATTCCAATATCCTGGATCAAGTAATCCATTGTCCCACCAGGGGCTCCAATATCCTAGACCTGGTCATTACCAGCATAGGAGATAGATGCTCCACACCAGTGGTCACCCTCTCACTGGTCAGGTCTGACTGTAAGCAAATCACCCTTGATGTCCACATTCCCACCCCTACCCCCCAGTAAGGAAACTACCATAAAAAACTTCTCCAAAGCAACTTCATGCTACGAAGTCAGAAGTGACAAACTTCACGGCACCCATGCAGATGGGAGCTGAATGTTCGACTGCTGAATCCTACACTAAGACATTGTACAAGCACATCCACTTGTGCATGAATCATGCCATCCCAAATAGAACCAAAATGCTCTCCTCCAAAAAAAGGAAGCCAATGTGGTAGTCCCCTGCCATAAACAAACTATACAACAGAAGGAAGAAACTGTTGCAGAAAAGAGGAAAATCCCAGGATGCAAAAAACTCCTTTACCAGCCTCAGTAAGAAGCTGAGATCCCTCATAAAATCTTCCAAAGCTAGTTACAAAAATAAAATTGCCAAAGATTCCAAAGACAACCACAAAGCATTTTATAGTTATGTCAAGAATCTAAATGGCAATGCTCAGATGTGCTCTGAGCTACAACAGAATGGCATTAAATATACTGATCCTAAGGATATTGCCAGTATCCTGGCAGATTGATTTAGTGCCAACTTCACCCCCTAAAGGGCCCATCTCAATACCAAAAGATTGCCAAATTCTGGTAATCACGGCCACACAGGTAGAAGCCGCACTCTCCAAAGCTAAGAATACAGCATCCATGGGACCAGATGACATCCCGGCCTGTGTACTACATGATCTATAAAATGAACCTGCACTTCACCGAAGTGTCATGTTTAATCATAGCCTCACCTCAGGCTTCGTGCCCACTGAGTGGTGCACAGCTACAGTTATCCCACTCCACAAGGGGGGCTCCACCTTGGATCCCAGGAACTACCGTCCCATCAGTCTGATGAGCCTGATCCACAAGGGCAATGAACGTATTATCATGGAACTTATATACAAAGACATTGGCAACCTTCAAATACTGGACCCCACCCAGTTTGGGTTCGGGAAGGGCCAATTTTGTCTCCTGAACCTGATTGACTTATTTGAGTCAGTCTCCAGAGCTGTGGATGAGTGTAAGGCAGTCCACACAGCCTATCTGGACTTCGACACCATCCCCCACTCTGGAATTATAGATAAACTTACTAAGCTGGGCATAAATCCCTACATCACTTGATGGGTTGACAACTGGCTTACTGACGGAACCCAGACTGTAAAAGTAGCCAACTCCAAATCCAGATCCAGACAGATGACAAGTGGAGTACCTCAGGGTTCAGTACTGGGACCGCTCTTGTTTAGCATCTACTTCTCTGATGTACAGGCCAACACTAAGGGACTCTGGCTATCAAAGTTTGCAGATGACTGCAAACTGGGAGCCATTATTGAATCCCCAAATGATGTGGCTATTCTACAAAAAGGCCTTACAGAAACAGATGATTGGTGCAAGAGCCATGGGCTCAACCTTAATGCCAAGAAATGTATAGTTATCCCCTTTGGGAAAAAACATGTACCCATGAATTACCACATAGGTGGCAGTACGCTAAACACCGAAAGTGTGATGAGAGACTTAGGGTCACAGGTGGACAGTGGTCTCACCTTCGATAACCACATCGCCACAACAGTCAGGAAATCCTTCTATGTGGCACACCTCATCACTAAGGGCTTTTCATCCAGAAAAAAAGAGGTCATTGTCCCACTGTACTCATCCCTCATTAGACCCATTATAGAGTACAATGCCCCATTTGATATGTACTTCACAAGACATCTCAACAGCTGGATAGGCCGCAGAAATCCCTCACTAAAAGAATCACAGGCCTAAAGCAGATGCCCTATGCTGACCATCTAAAAAAAACTCCAGCTATACTCTGTGGCATATTGTCTATTCAGAGGCGATCTCTGCTTAACATACAAGGCCATGTCAAACCCTGAGCTGTTGGACATGCTCCACTTAAAGAAATCCCAATCCCTCAGAGCCACACGCTCCAGGGATCTAAACCGTGTCATCAGAATGAACAAAACATGCTGGAGGGATAGGTTCCTGACCCAGACACTCCCCATACTTTGAAATAGACTGCCCATACATGTCAAGCAGAGCGCCTCCTTGGCTCTCTTCAAAAGGAACCTTGACAATTGGATGGGAGATAGGAAATTCACCCCAGGGATCACATCAGTCGCTCTGCTAGACAGCGGTCCAGGGAAGTAAATATTGTGGGAAGAAATATCCGGGGAATTGTTTGGCTAGGCTTATATAGGCCCTAGGGCTGATAGCCTATAACAACCTATGAGCAATGGTTAACCAGCTGGCTTATTTTAAGAAAAATAAGTGAAATGTAAATGATCTATTAAATCATTGAATGTCATCCCACAGTGCTGAGTAGGCCTGAAGACAGTAGGTCTGGGAGCAGCCATTATCTGTGAGCTTTTGTAAGGAAGGCGGGAGTGGTGCAAATGTTTCTGGCTCCTAGGCATTGCCATAAAATCTCTAAATGTGTATTGTAGCAGTCTGCTAAAGTCCTGTCTCAAACTTCAAAAGGAAATACTGTGAGAACCTAGACTCAAGTGACCATATGAGGTAATTTTATTTTATTTTATTTTATTTATTTATTTATTTATTTATTTTACATTTGTTGACCGGGCTAGTCCAGCTGGATATTTGTCCATTTTCAGTGGAGGCCCGGGGAGAAAAGCTCCAACGAGATTTACAAATAATTCACAGAAACAGTCAATACAAGGTAAAAATTATTAATACATTGAGACAGAACATAAAAATACTTGCTGAGAGGCATAGTCAAAGCAGGAAATTATTAAACAGAGTTTAATAGACATTTGCTATACAGATTCTAAAATATAAGTATATAATATTGAAAAAGGAGAAAAAAGAAAGTAATAATAAAAATTTTTTTTTTTTTTTTTTTTTACATGTGTCTATAGTATGTTATGTGAGGAGGAATTAAGAAGGGAAGGAAAAAGAAGGTTAATCTGGGTTGTTACAGCAACAAAGCCAGTGCTTATTAAGATGTGTTTTCAGCTGTTTTTTAAAGAGTGGTAGAGTAGACAAAGATGACATATCAGATGGTAGTTTGTTCCACATTTTTCCAACAGAGTTAGAAAAAAGGCTGTCACCTGCAGAGTTATTGGGTATGGTAATATTAACCAGTAGTTTGTTTGAAGAGCGTAGCTGTTTCAAGTTATTATAAGGTGTAATGAGGTTAGAGAGAATTAGTGTTTTGGAAGGCTGATAAAGAATGTTGTGAGCAGTTAAGAGCTGTTGATAAGTCAGCCTGTTAGGAAGTTCAAGCCAGCCTAGTTGTTTTAGGTTATGACAGTGATGGGTTCTGAAGAGGGATCCTGTGGCAAATCGAGCAATATTATGGTAGGATGTGCCAAGTTTCTTGAGGTTATTTTTAGAGAGGTTGGTATAAATAGTGGAAGCATATAGAAGGGTAGAGATAAGGTGAAAACTAGCTAAGGTGGTCCGAGCTTCAGGAGTAAGGAATGGTTTGATTCTATAAAGGGAACCAATCTTTTTGTTTATTACTTTTATTGTGTTGTTTATATGAGAATCAAAATTGAGATTGTTGTCAATAATTATTCCTAGTAGTTTTGTAGTAGCATCAGGAGAAATCAGTGTGTTATCAGAGGAAGTAATAGAGAAGTTAAGAGAGCTTGATTTGTGGGTAGGTGAGAACAATAGCAACTTTGTTTTCTTGGGGTTGAGGAGAAGGCAACGGTCAGAAAACCAGTGTTCAACAGTGGAAAAAGCTTTTTGGGTAAGTGACAGGTGTTCAGTCTGAGAGGAAGCAGTGCAGATTATAGTGGAATCGTCTGCATATTGTATGCAAGTAGTGTTTGGAATAGCTGACTGGAGGTCATTAATAAATATAGAAAATAGGAGTGGGCCAAGTATAGACCCTTGAGGTACTCCTAAAGAGATAGGAAGGAGATTAGATAGTGAGTTTTTCCAAAGTACTGCCTGCTGGCGGCTTTCTAGGTAAGATGTAAACCAGGATAAGGAAGAAGGATGAAGTGAGAGAGATTTTAGTATATGCAGAAGGAGTTTGTGATTAACCATGTCGAAAGCTTTTGAAAGATCTATGAAGATGGAAGATGATAGATTAGTGTTGTTACGGTTATGGTTGATAGCGTTAGTAAAGGAGAGTAATGCAGTAGTGGTACTGTGAGAAGGTCTAAATCCATGTTGACTGTTAGCAAGTAGGTTGTTATGGAGAAGGTGGTTAAGGAGTTGTTTATGGATGCACTTTTCCATGATTTTGGCTATAGGTGATAGCAATGCTATGGGACAAAAATTAGAGAAGTCATTAGAATTGCCCCCTTTGTGTATTGGGATGATGTGAGATATTTTCCAAATGGAAGGGAAAATTCCTTCCTTTATAGATCTATTTATCAGGATTGAGATGGGGTAGGCAATGGCTTTAGCTCCTATCTGCAGAAATTCTGCAGGAAGTTTGTCTGCAGAGGGTGTGGTGGGTCTAAGTTTCTGGAGTAGGGATAAGATAAATGAGGTAGGTACAGGTTGAAGGTAAAGAAGAAGAAAAGTGTGTGGAGTAGGAGAGGGTAATTTAGAGATGTCAGGAGGTAGGTGATTTGCTAGAGTTTGGATAGTATTGGTAAAGAAAGAGTTGAAGTCATTAGCTATTTGTTTAGGATTGTTTGGATTAGAGTCCTGGGGATTTGGAGTGAGTGACTGACCTGGGGATAGAAGATTATTAATACTAGCCCAGAATTTTTTGGGTTCTTTTTTGGTGGTTTGTTGTAGTTGAAAGTAATAGTTCTTTTTGTCTGCCAGGATGGCTTTTTTTGTACTATTTCTAAGCTCTCTGAAGTTATGATGGTCAGTTAGGTTCTTAGTGGAACGCCATTTATCCCAGGATTTGTTTCTGAGAATAATTTTTTGCTTAGTATTGTTGGTTAGCCAGGGTGCTGTTTTAGCTTTGGTTCTAGTAGTGCGACTTGGGGCATGGTTATCTAGTATGGATAGGAATGTAGAATTAAAGTATTCGACAGCATCATTCAGTGGAAGATGTTTTAGTTGGGACCAATTACATTGTCTTAGTTCGGCAAGAAACTGATCAGAATTGAATTGTTTTTTTTATCTTAGTGTTTTGTAGGTGGTGGGTAAGGCTAGGTTTGATTTGTGCCTAATGATGTAAGTTAGTGAGTGGTCACTTAGGTCATCTGGAAGGGTGCCTAATTGATAGGTTAGTTGGGGAGTATTAGTAAGAATCCAGTCTAGGATGGTTTCCTTATTGTTGGTTTTATTAGTTCTCGTAGGACTACTAATGAGTTGTTTAAATCCATATAGGTTTATATGGGAGGTGGGGTTAGTACTGTTACAGGAGCCAATTGATGTTAAAATCTCCTAAGACTATTGTTTCTTGAGGGAGGTTGGTAGAGAGTGAATTGAGGATATGTTCAAGAGTATTGATATTGTTTCCAGGAGGGAGATATGCACATATGATATTTATGGCCTTTTGCAATTCAGCTTAGATATTATATCTTACAGAGAGTAATCTCAGAATATAGAGCATTCTGTTTGGGAGTCTGACTAGCAGGACTGCTCAAGTATTTCATCTTGCCTTGCCCAAGTAAGTTATTAGAGAACAGTAAAATCCTCTTAGATTCAGTCAGGAATATAGTGAAGCTTAATTTAGAGATTGTTTTTCTTTATTTGTATGAGTCTGTCCATCAGTGTTGTTTTTAATATTTTCTGTGACTTGAACTCTGTGGTTTAATGACAATACATATTCAGTATTTTCATGTTATTTTATTATTTATTATTAAATATATTTAAAACTTTTATCGTGGCTCATTCTTGTAGAGAATATCTAACCTTTGAGAGTACTTATTTATTTGGTGACACTATGTTGGCCACTCGGGAAGGCCTAGCCGTCTTGGTGAACTACTACCATTTGTATTAGTATTAATATTGCACAGTATAATTGGACACCCTTTGTTAAGGGCCTTAGAGTAGCTGATTGTGAATTGTCTGGTGGCACAGATGACTACCTTATACTCTGAGCAGATGGAGGTACAGCAGGTAAATCTGTGCCAGCCTTTTCCAGATGAGTGTGTGAGAAAATTAAACCACTCAGTGTGTGTGTGGTTTAGCTACTTGGGGCATGGACATGAAGCACTGGATTTACAGAGAGGGTGCTGGAGGATTTGGCTTGGACACTCGGCTGAGGACCTAACCCTACAGCTGTAGCAGTGGGGAGTTTTATTGGGGATCTGGAGAGAGACAGATATAGAGACATCTAGACCCCGGGCTGTTTGTGTTCCCTCTGTGCTCATAAGGGAAATTGTACTTGATGCAGAGAGGTCTGCATCTGGAAATACTGAGTGTATCCATTTGTATTCCAAGTGCACATCCCTGTCCAGTTTCAGTGGTGAGGATTCAGGCTCCTTGATTATTGGCCCAGCATGGGGATGACACATATTGGTGCCCATCACATATTGGTAGCAGTGGTGGGTGTCAGATAGAGATTGAGAGATGTGAAGGAATTGGGGGATCGCCTTTGAAACCTCAAATAACAATACAACAAGGAAACAAAGCACACAATATACATGCCAGCACTTTCATGAAGTTGAAATATTCAATTGCAATTGTTTTTACCCTGACAAACCCCTCATGTTACAGCAGTCCATCACACAACACCAAGCTTATATAGGCCACAGCTGTACAAAGATGAAGAAGTGGAGATATCTCCCAAAAGGAAGAAGCCACTTCCTAAACACATTTAGAAATCACACTGGCATTGACTTCCTATGAAAAATAGTGATTAGCATTCTGTTTGTCTTGTAATTAGACATGCTAATGACACTTGACCGATTTGATGTTCACATTCATTAGGTACCAACACTGATTATGTGTGTCACTGTCTGTGGGCTTGGCGGTTATTACTTGTTACTGCAGTTTAAAAATTAGGAAGCTGTGAAGTTGCAGGTCTGTATAACTGAGCAATTCTTCCAAAGTCATAGAACAATGCAAAAGGAGAGAACAATCCAAAGAATATTCAAACCAAGCAACAGTGCGCGGCCCCAATGACAATAAAACGAAAGTGAAAATCCAAGGAATCCAAATTCAGTGTTAGAGTAAAACAAATACAGCTTTTATTTTTCCACGAGTAAGTGCTTTCGCCATAGGCTTCATCAGACTCTTAAAACAAACACACAAACATAGAAATCACTTTTAAAACTTCTAAAAGCTTGCTATTGGTCAGCACAACGTGCTTATCACATGTTACGTTGAATTAAAAAGACATGAACATATACATAAAAAATATGAATGTAACAACATAAATTCAACTGTTAGAATACATATCGCTGAATTGTTTACTCTCTGTATTCCAAATATTTGAATAATACAAAGGCACAAGTCAATGCAAGCGTGCTCTAATCATAGATTTTTCTAATCACTGCACAACTTTTTTACGTTCTATAACATAGCCCAGTGACTATGGGTTATAGTCAGTCCTTGTAAACTCGGGTTCCATAATTCAGCGGAACTGTTCGTGAAGGCGTTAAATGCCACAAAGACACAAGTCAAAGTAGGCATAACCTGACTGAATTATTTAAACATTTGGAGTTTAGGTTGTAAACAATTCATGCGATATGTAAGCTGACAGTTGAACTTTTAGGTAAACGAAATTTTAAGGCCACGGTTTGTTGTGTCATGAAGATTACAAAGACTATATACATAATTTGTTAGGTTAGTGAGGCATTTAACGCCTTCACGAACAGTTCCGCTGAATTATGGAACCCGAGTTTACAAGGACTGACTATGTACCCATAGTCACTGGGCTATGTTATAGAACGTAAAAAAGTTGTGCAGTGATTAGAAAAATCTATGATTAGAGCACGCTTGCATTGACTTGTGCCTTTGTATTATTCAAATATTTGGAATACAGAGAGTAAACAATTCAGCGATATGTATTCTAACAGTTGAATTTATGTTGTTACATTTATATTTTTTATGTATATGTTCATGTCTTTTTAATTCAACGTAACATGTGATAATTACTGACCAATAGTCAGCTTTTAGAAGTTTTAAAAGTGATTTCTATGTTTGTGTGTTTGTTTTAAGAGTCTGATGAAGCCTATGGCGAAAGCGCTTACTCGTGGAAAATAAAAGCTGTATTTGTTTTACTCTAATACTGAATTTGGATTCCTTGGATTTTCACTTTCGTTTTATTGTCATTGGGGCCGCGCACTGTTGCTTGGTTTGAATTTACGTTTTGATATAGCGTGAGCTTCCTGCCTCGACGGAGAGCAGCTCTGCACTTGGATTTTTGAATCCAAAGAATATAATAAATACAGGGAGATTAATGTACATCCGACTTTGAAGAGTAAACCTGCATAATGTGCTGAATTGGAATAGACTACAGGGGTGAAATGGGGATAGGAGCTCAGCACAAAGACCAACCCATCCCAGAACCCAGAATATTCAAATTGTATGATTCTGGTGATTCCCTTTATCAGTAAAAGGGATGCCACCATCATAAAAACAGACATAGATACAGTCATTTTAGTAAACAAAGTGATGCCACCATCATAAAAACAGACACAGATACAGTCATTTTAGTAAACAGCTGTTAACATTATACTTCCCTTCTTAATGGAGTTTGTATTGAAAAATCTCAACTCTTACTGGTTACCAGTGAGCATCATCCTAGCACTGTAGTGCTGCTGTGACTTTCAGAAGTAAAACAAAATGAAGAAGAATCCCTGACTGCCATCCTCAGCAAAAGAATCCTTTTTTTTTAATTAGAAGCAATTCACTTCTATTCAAAATAATTCTGGATGTAAAAGTCATCCTCATCATCATGAATGCTTATTTACTAATCTGCATTTAAGAGTAATTTAGTACACAGATTTTAATCTTAGAGATGAAATCTAAGTGTCTTTTACCATATTACAAAGGCAAGTTAGGTCTTCAAATCCCGCAGAAACAGACTACTTCTAGTGTTCCTTTGTGTCAGTTAGTTAATATTTGAGTGCAAAAACTTGAAAACTGCTGGAGTTTAACAAAGGCTGTTAATCAATTATATGCTCTATGCTGCATGAAGGAACAGCGCAGAATATATCTACCTGTGGGCTGCCTCAACCAGTTTTCACTGCTGCTAGTGTTCCAGTGCCCTTCATTTTTTCCTGTGGCTGTCATGCCCCACCTCTGTGTACCTTTCCAGCTGACCATCAGTTGGTCACTGCACTTTCAACTGCTCCTAACTTTAGTGTCCCTAGTAATAACCTGCCCCTTCATACTCAGACCATTGTGACTCTTAATGAGTTGGGAAGAGAAAACATAAAGCAGAGAAGCATGGTAGCATCACCTACATTGTCCTAAAAAGGAGGATTCTTCTAGTGACCTAACAAGGTACAGCTGCTAGCTGTGATGCACATCACTGGATGCAGCATCAATGAGTCCCTCCCCCCTGTCTGTCAAATTCAAAGGTTATCTGGCATGTGATTACACCAATCCCTTGTTAGAAGAATTAGTTGTCACTCCTTCCCATAGCTGCTATGATGGCTCCTCCATTACCTGACCAAGTAAATGAATTTAGGATATCTTCCGTCCATGATGCCACTAGCCAGGCTCAGGTGTTAATTTTCAATAATGTCTGCTTAGTTCCATCTTTGGAATGAAATCCTTCATAGCTTCATAACTGGAATGTTTAATATCCTCTGAAATACAGAAACACAAGGCTTAGCTAGGACAGGCAGAAGGCAAGGTGGCTGCCATGTATATGGTGCTGTGGGCACTATCAGCGCATGCCTATGGTGCAGTAATACAGTAACAGCATTCAGAAATTAATGGGAATACGGTGTTTGTGCTCATGGCTGTAGTGCTGATATTCTAAAGCACTTCTTGTATGGAATTTCACCTGTAGCAAGCATTTTGTTACAGCAGTTTGGGAGCATTAGAGATTTATATTTTCCCATAACTTAAAGTTGAGGGGATGCCAGATCATGGAACATCACAGGGCATTGGATAACTGAGCTATGATTCTGCAGAAACGCCTTTATGCAGGTATATATATATATATATATATATATATATATATATATATATATATATATATATATATATACAATGGATATAAAAAGTGTGCACACCCCTTTTAAAATGCCAGGTTTTTGTGATATAAAAAATGAGGCCACAATAAAGCATTATAAAACTTTTCCCACCTTTAATGTGACCTATAACCTGTACAATTCAATTGAAAAACAAACAAATCTGTTAGGGAAAAAAATATAAAAAAATAAAAAACATACAATATGTTGGGTGCATAAGTGTGCACACCATTAAACTAATGCTTTGTTGAAGCACCTTTTGATTTAATTATAGCATTCAGTCTTCTTGTCGATCACACCAAGCTGTGATGCTACAAAATCAAGAAACTGAAAATATTCACATGTGCTTAAGTACTTACTAGGTTCAATAACCTTTTTTTTTTTGCAATCTAATTTTTGTTGCATTTTATTAATATACAAATACACATACAGGTCATACAACAAAAGCATATAGGATTGACATAAAGAAGGTGGATACAGTTAGTAAATACTTGGTTGATAACATATAGGTTCAACACAAAATTACAAGGAAAACAATTGACCTCCCATGTGCAAGTGTTTTAGAATTTAACATAGAATAGTGAAAGGGAGTCTTGACAATTTAAAATATCAAGTAATCATATGTAAGAGTATAAGATTGTAAACCCAATACCTATTTGCTTTAACTATTTACATTATGTACATTCGGCTGTCACTAAGTAAGGAAGTATTAGCATGAAGATAGTTGTTTCTACTGATACTAGGGTATAGGAGCGTGGTAATAGGGCTTCTATTTTGATTTTTTCAGGGGTTAGAGTGGAGTTGGGGACTTAAAATCGAAAAGTATTTAGGCTAGAGTTAGTCTTCCCTCCGGTGGGGATATTGAATAATAGGGAAATAGGGACGCGGCCATAGGAGTAAGGAGAAATAGAGGAGTTAAAGTGAGGAACATTATTTATTTAAGGACTTCTATAAGGTTATTCCAGTATTTTGGAAGTAGTTTGTTTTCTTTTTTCTTGTTGTCTTTAGTTTACTTGCCAATACATATTTGATAGACATAGACTTGAACTCCTTCCAGGATGATTTGGACCTGTCTAACCAGTTTAGTGTAATATAAGTTTTAAGGAGCGCACATAGCGTTACAGTAATATGTTTCTGTTCATATTTATAGGGACTGGGAAAAATATTCAAAATCGCCATTTCCCAGGATAGGGTTGACTTCATGTATCCCATTTTTTCAAGTTGTGCTCTTAGGGAGCACCATAGTTTATAGACATTTTTATAGGACCAAAAATGTGAAGTGTATCTGCTACCCAATTAGGACAGGTTGGACACAAAGGTGAGGCATTTGGGTTGATTTTACTTAGGAATAAAGGCGTAATGTAGGCATTATTGTTTATCATGAACTGAGTATATATCAGTTTCTTAAAAGGGGTTAATTTTATTGCTGTGTCAATTACCTCAAGTTTTTGGTCAGTTGTTATTTCTTTGTTTTGGCTATCTCAGTACTTAGAGAATAGAATATTATCTTGATGTTTAATTTTTCTTATTAATCTGTATACATTAGAAAGCATTTTAGTCCTTAAAAGTTAGGTTATTAGTTTCTGATATAGCTGAAATTCTGATGGGGTGACTTTAATCTTGTCTGTAACCAGAGATATTAGGTATAGTATTTGTTTAATAATTATGTAGTATTTTTTATTGACTGTTATTGAGGCTATGATGGCTCCAAAGGGTAAATCTTTAAATTTGTAGAAGTCCCATACTGTACAGTTCTTGATGATTGGAAAACTATCAAGATTTAACATGGTATTACTCAATTTGAAGTTGGGGTTTAGATGAATTGGTTGAGCCATTACTAATAAGTTTTTCAGCTTGAGAGGTGTTATCAGCTTTTGGAACCCAATGATATTTTTTATTAATATAGGGTGAATTTTATATTCTTTGAGAGTTTTAGGATTGAGAAAGATGGTTGCTCTAGGATTAATATTGGATGCGCTTATGTGTGCGTTGTAGATTTTTGTCCATATGGGGTTCCAGACTTTATTTGTAGGATGGAAGTTGGTTATGTGCAAAACACAGCGGGCATTTACTATATGTTAGGAAATCCAGAAGAGCCAGGCCCCCCTTTTCTTTGGGAAGTGTTAATTTAGTATAGCTAATTCTGACATTTTTAGGGTACCACACAAATTTCCCCAGTATAGTATTCATTTTTGAGAAGAAAGTGTTTGGAATGCTTTGATTGAGGGCAAAGAGATGGAAAAGAATTTTGGGTAGGATATTCATTTTTATAATAGCTACTTTTGAGAGGAGAGAAAGGTTTAGATTCTTCCACCTTGTGAGGTCTTCCATGACTTTTGACCATGTTTTGTATAGATTGTTATTAATTAGTTCATGTTGGGGATGAGAGAAGTTAATACCCAAATATTTGAATGTATAATTAACTTTGATTTTTGTTTCTGGAATGAAAAATTCTTTATGGCTAAGAGGGTTTAAAGGAAAGATTATTGATTTGTTGGGATTCATGGCATAATTTGAGATTTGTGAAAATTTGCCAATAGAGCTTAGAATTGTTTCTAGATCAGTTGAAGGTAGTTCCAAATAAATATTTAGATTGTCTGCGAAGGCAGTATATTTCACTGGTGTTTTATATATAAAGACTGGATGATGGAATGTTTTTTGACTTAATTTTAACAAGAGGACTTCAAGATATAGATTAAATAAATAAGGTGAAAGTGGACAACCCTGCCTTGTACCGTTTATTATTTGAATTGGACTTGAATTCTTCTTGTTTATGTTTAGGATAGTAGATGCCTAGTCATAGAGGGTTGCAACCATTTTAATCTATTCATCAGGGATAGAGAAGCGTTTCATAATTTTGAAGAGAAAATTTAAGTTTACCCTGTCAAAGGCTTTTTGGGCATCAACCGAAATTGCATATTTGGGAGATCTGTCATACTTTGTCATATTGGTTATGGCTTCAGTGGATAGAGTGTTGTCCCATACATGTCTGTTGTTCATAAAACCTAATTGGTCATTGGATATGATATGCAGTAATATATTTTTTAATCTATAAGCCAGGATAGACGATAGAATCTTTATGTCAAGGTTAATTAAAGTAAATAGGCAATAGTCATTTGTAGTGAGGTTAGTGTCATTTGCCTTTTGTATAAGAATAGTCTTGGAGTTATTAATATACAAGTCAGAAATGCCAAATTGGATTATATGATTATAGACCTTAAGTAGAATGGGGGCTGCTAGGACTTGCTTAAAGGGCTTGTAGAATTCCGACACACAGCCGTCTGGGCCTGGGGCTTTGCCTGGTTTCAGTTTATTGATGGCTAAAATTATTTCTTTCACAGTTATAGGCACCTTTAGCAGTTTGTTGTGGGTGTCACTTATTACTGGAAATTGCAGTTCATCTAGGAAAGGGTCATCTAGGCTTTCTAAGTCGAGTAATTGGGATCCGTAGATTTCTTTATACACTTCTTGAAATACATGTATGATTTCTTTATCTGTGAAGTAGGATTTACCCCTATGGTTAATTTGTTTTATTGTGGTAGGTGGGGGCTTAATATTTATTATCCTTGCTAGAATTTTAGAAGGAGTTTGCACTTGGTTGGTTAGGTGGTTGTGGAATTTTTTGATGAATGAATATATTTCATATAGAAAGGAGGATTGATGGAAGCAAGACCCATAGATGTTTAATATAAGTATTTGTTAAAGCGTGGGATAGAACATGTTAGATAACACCATCTGCCTTTATGGAAGCACGACCCATAGACGTTTAATATAAGTATTTGTTAAAGCGTGGGATAGAACATGTTAGATAACACCATCTGCCTTTATGGAAGCACGACCTATAGACGTTTAATATATATGGAAGCACAACCCATAGACGTTTAATATAAGTATTTGTTAAAGCGTGGGATAGAACATGTTAGATAACACCATCTGCCTTTATGGAAGCACAACCCATAGATGTTTAATATAAGTATTTGTTAAAGCGTGGGATAGAACATGTTAGATAACACCATCTGCCTTTATGGAAGCACGACCCATAGACGTTTAATATAAGTATTTGTTAAAGCGCGGGATAGAACATGTTAGATAACACCATCTGCCTTTATGGAAGCACAACCCATAGACGTTTAATATAAGTATTTGTTAAAGCATGGGATAGAACATGTTAGATAACACCATCTGCCTTTATGGAAGCACGACCCATAGACGTTTAATATAAGTATTTGTTAAAGCGCGGGATAGAACATGTTAGATAACACCATCTGCCTTTATGGAAGCACAACCCATAGACGTTTAATATAAGTATTTGTTAAAGCGTGGGATAGAACATGTTAGATAACACCATCTGCCTTTATGGAAGCACAACCCATAGATGTTTAATATAAGTATTTGTTAAAGCGTGGGATAGAACATGTTAGATAACACCATCTGCCTTTTGGATCTCCACCAGTGGCTATGATTGAACCTCCAAATGAGTTTTTAACAACTATTGCTACGCCTTTGGAGACTTTGAGTTCCCTGCAGCTATTATTTGTTTTATCCACTTCTTTTTAGTGTCATTCACCCATTGCTCCTTTGTCATGTGCGTTTCTTGGATAAGGGTAATTTCAAAAGGAGATTTTTGAATAAGATGTAGTACTAGGCTCCTTTTTTTATTTTGTAACCCTTTAATATTCCATGAATCTATCAATACCATTTGGATTTATTTAGTGGGTTGGCAGAGTTTGGACTTTATTGCTAGAGTTAAGTGATTTTACGTATAGAGGGGTATATAGATTATGTAGGAATAAATAGCTAGAGTGCCAGTAGAAATATTTATAGATAAGTATTTTTGTTTTTTTTTTTATTGTTGGGATAAGTATATAGTAATAATAGGGTATAGTGACAGCCTCCTCTCTCAGACCTCCCCCCGTGCTTAACCACAATCTACTAGTATCTGAAAGAGATGAAAAGATACTATTTACATGACTAACTATTTTACAAAGAATTATCAACATTCCAAAATCCATCTTATTACCCACACTTGAGCTTCTTGCTCTTAAAATTGACATTTGTTATTTAGTTAATTAACTTATAATGTGAGCCAATTCATGTACTTGGTTCAAGCAAAAGAGTTAACGCAAAACACATTGTACATATAGTTGAAGAGATTTTTTTCCCCTTTCTTCTTTTTCCCCCCTTTAAACAGAATTATATAACAGTACAAACAATCATACCAAGTGGACTCCTGTATTATTGTCCCCTGGGGGTGATACAGCATTCTCACCCCATTTTTTCTTGGTTAGAATACTAGCCCATCCATTGCTTCCTGTCTGAAGATTTCAGGCAGCTCGTATCAGCTGTTCAGCTTGTTGTGTATACATGCAGTAATTGGGCTGACCCTAGATGGTCACTCACTTTCTTCCACATCTGGATCCTACAACCCCTAGTATGCAAACTGCATCCAAGTTATTGGGGAATACCCAGGAGCAGCACGTCCTACATCACAGAGCTGATATAGGTTACCTCCAAAACCTGCCTATAGCTGCATGAGAAAATCATTCATTTTTTTTTTATTTATTTATTTTTTTGATATGGCTAAAGACAATGCAGTTGTTTAGAGGTCATATGAGAGCTAGGGAAGATATAGGGTAACTGATATTTCCCTAGATTACCCTGGATATCGAGGCAATAACATAGGGCCTTAGCCTGCATTATTTATGCTGATTTTAAGAAAAGTCAGCCTGTCTGTACTTAGCTAGAGTAGAGCTCCGTGTGTATACCACATGGTCTGCTCTGCTCCATTATAAACCTTGTTTAAACAGTGAGAGTTCTACAGTGTAGTCCTTGTTACCTATTATTAGTGCCAGGTCAAAAATACAATGCAGTTCTTTGAGTTGGAATAAGGATATGTGCATTTGTGACTAAATATGCCAGCCTGACAGTCCTGTCAAATGTCATTTTGTCAGAAGCAGTGTTAATGTGTCCTGTCCATTCTAACCGGAGCTGCAGAAGCACTACTATTGCACTTACTGTGCCATGCACTAGCACCCTTCTGTTGTTCTTTGATCTAACCTTTGTATAGGAAACACTCTGCTTTCCCATCAGAACTAGTAAGTACCTTAGTCCTCCAAACCATATATTAAAACCCGGGCATCTGTCCGATGATCTTACAAGCACTACTCAGTGGAGATACTCATTCTAATTCAGATCAGGCATCCAGAACAAATTAAACTAATCCAAATCATAAGACTTCCAGCCATTACTCCACTCCCCTTACATTCAGTCTATTTCATCACAACATCAGTGGCCCAGACGGTAACTTTAGGATCATTTCATACTGGATTTCCCTCTAGAGCTTCTCATACTAATTGAATCCTGGCAAGGTAAAAACATTTCCAATGAACAAACACTGCCATCAGGTTACAATAATCTTAGATTCAATTATGGAGCTCACTTCCGCCTTTTATAAGAAACACAGGCAACACCACCTCCTTCAAACAAATACTGAAAAATCATCTCAACTCTTCCTGGCTATGTTCCTGCTCTATAACCTAACCTCTTCACTCTCCTTATATGATTACTAAACTCCTATGTCTTTTGCTAGTAGTGACTGATGATATTTTCTCCATATTTATTTTTATCTTCACTTATTGATTCTGGTACAATAATACTGATCTCTGTTTATACCTATCTGATTAAATTGATTGAATTCTGCTTTAATGTATATTTTCTGTATATACTGCTGTAATCAAACTAGATTCCTGCCTCCTGGGTACCCCTAGAGCACCTTTCCAGCAATTACTGACTTATCCCCTGGCTGGCTCAATCCTCATCCCTTCAGAGAATCAGCCTTGCAGTGTAAATCATAATTGGAGGGATGCAGACAGAGCAGGGGAACCATTATGTACAATATCTATACCCCAAGAGAAAAGAAATCCAGTACCATCAATAAACTTTTTGCATGCAAACACTCACCAGGCAGAGGAGTGGGTGTCAACCCCTATGTTGCTGCTGGCCTGTCTGATCCTAGTCTGATCCAGAGGTCACTTAGGCAGCAGTTCCGTTTCCCACCATCTTCCCACCAGGGAAGTTGACCTGATCATCAACTGCTTCATTCTGTCTCTCACATATGACCATGCCAATGGCCTGAGTCCATTTCTGAACTCAAGTTAGCGGCATTATGGATAAACATCTTGCCTTGTCACAATCAGCCCAGTCACCAGCGTAACCTCTTTCCAAGAAAAAGCAAGGATGCACTCTGGTTTTACCAAAGGAGATGTAGTCTACTTAGATCTTCTTAGTTATGGAATGACAATGAAACTTTGAAATGGAAGAATCCAGTACATAAATGTTCTGCCTAAATTTGTAAAACTGAAATCTTGTCATTGTAACCATGGGAGGTAGCTAAAAAGGACACAGATAAGTAAGTTTTCTCTTCTGATTCTCAAATTTAAATAAAAAAATAAATCAATGTGTTTGCCATGCAAAACAGTGTTTCTATTGCAAGTCTGTTTCGACATTCATAGATATGCTTGTACCTGTTGTGCCTTTTGGTTGAGCTGTGCATCGGTAGTGACAGCTGCACTGTATCCCCCTCTCCCATGACTTCCAAGTTATTCTTACCTTTTTTTTTCGCTTCCCCTACCATAGTATTTAAACTAAGCTGCATATAACCTTATTTTAACCCCCCCCCATATTGTTAGTTGCACTCCTCCTTCCTTGTTAAAAGTCTGTCTAGTAGACTATCTCCCTAGTCTAAATTCTCCTAATTTCTGCCTGCTTCCTTTGACTTTTTGTATTTCTCTTAATTTTTGCCTGTTCCTTTTGACTATAGGACTCAGTCATACTTTACTTACCTATACTCCTGTTCCCAAGTCTCTGATTGTTTTTATAGTCTTTTTCATTACTTGCATGCATTCCCTGGTCTAGGTCAGCCTGCTCCATTTGCCCTTCCTATGCTCAGGCTCACTCCATCCTCTACTCTACCCCAATTCCCACATACCCCTGCAACACCTAGACTTGTACCCAAGCCTCATTACATAACCATACCCCTTCCTAACACTCCAACCTATCACCTTGCTAGCCCTGCTTTAACACTTTGACATTACAACTACTCCCCCTCCCCTACAAACTTAATACTTCCTTTCCCATTTTGCACTCTTCACACATTTTTTACTGCACTATCTAATTCTCTTATGTCACTAGATAGCCATTCACTAATCATGTTCCTCCCATATCTTCTAGCTCCACTGTTCTTCTTTCTCTCCTTCCTCACTAGCTATCATTGTAACTTAAACTATTTTCAACCAACTCCCATCAGCACCTGCCTACCTACTATAAATGACAGTCATTTCTACACTATCTCATCCTCACTTTTGCAATTCTTCTACATCTACCTTCTCAAACTCTGCATCCTTTCCACTACTTTTACTTTTCCAAAACTGAAACTTAAACTATCCATTTATGACCTCCACACTCCTCAACCAATCCTCTTCTACATTTCTTTACTTCTCTCTGGTGACAATCATCCAAACCCAGGTCCATCCTCCCCTCCCACTCTCACCCTCTCTGCTAATAATACCCCTGCATCCCCTCTGCTATCATCAAACATTCCCTCCCCTCCCTCAAAGCACCTAACCATCTTCTTATTAAACACACAAAGCTTAGTCAATAAAATGACTGGCTTTTACTCCTGGATAGCCTCTAACAAACCCCAAATACTAGCCCTATCTGAAACATGGCTTAAACCCCCACATTTCAGATACTAAAATCTTACCTCCAGGATTGAATATGTACCGACTAGATAGAATTCCAAAAAAAGGTGGCGGTGTCACCATATTCACTACGAACAGCTTAATCTCTCCCCACTTATTGTCTCCATCCCAGACTTTCAACCTGCTGAGCATCGCATTATAAACTGCAATTTAAATGCCCTCAAAAATTGTTGTTGTATCCATCTACATATCACCAGGTAAAAACATCCCATTCCTTGAACAAATACTTTTTTTGGTTATCACAAAATGTTGCCTATGAAACTTTAATCCTTGGAGATGTTAACATAGACTGGAATGACCTAAATATTCACTGCCCCCAACACAGCATCAATCTCCACGGCTTTTCCCAACTGATTTCCACCCCCACCTATCTACATAACAACCTACCCAAGTCCACTCTAGATTGGAGCTTCACTAACAGACCTCACATGTACCATAATCCCTATACCCCATCCAGCACTATGCCTCCCCTATCCTGCCTAGCCTACAATAATCCTTATTCACAAACTCGAATCAACATACAATAAAGTTGCTAGATTTGCTGTAAATCATCCCTACTCCTCCCACCACTGCCTGGCCCTACAGAAACTTCACTGGTTTGAACTCCCACATCAACTTACTCAACTCCAAACTACTCACTCCCTACTCAATAACCCCACTTCCTGCCCATCACTTTCCATACTTCTGTCCTATTACACTCTCAGTTGTTCTCTTCATAGTTTCAACCAACTCTTAGCACCTGTAAACCCTGTAAAAACACAGGCAAAAATCTTTATAAGTGCTCTGTCTCTCATAGCTGGAACAAACTCTCATTACATATCAGAAGTATAACTTATGCCAACAACTTTAAAAAGCCACTAAAAGATCACCTGCTTAACTCCAACATCTGTCACTGCAATCACCCCACTTAACCTCCCATATACCTCTGTCTATTCACATTCTACAACCTCTACTTAGGAGGTGTCTTGGCATTACTTCTAATTCTTGTAAATATTAGAACATGCTAGCCTTTCAGCACTGTGACTAAACTGTTTGTATGTTTATATTTTTAGTACTCGTACATTCTTATGTGACAGCTATAATTTGTTCTGTATACCTGCATTCCAGTTTGTACTCTATTTTATCTTTTGTATAATGTTTCTTTTACTTTTTATTGCTGCAGATGTTATTGGAGCTTTTTTCCTTGGGTCTCCACTGAAAATGTTTTTTTTTTCGTAACTCAGCTGGACCAACCCATTTAACAAATGTGAAATAAATAAATAATATGAGGTCATTAATGCTTGCACAGCATGAAATGAATACAGCTGGTGAAATAACCATATTCAGATATGATGCTCTTTAAAAACATATACCATGAAGATCCTGCTGGTATGCCAATATAAACTAGTTGAAAGACCACGTGGAGTCTGTCACTAAACTGGCACTTTTACAAATCACACGATATTGTAGTGTCTGTATAATTCCATATCTGAGTCTGAAAACTCTCACATAAAATTTTCTACACAGAACTTCTGAATATGGTAGAGAGCCAAGAAAATCATTAAAGTAAAATCATAAATAAAACATCTGTTTACATTATTTAAAAACTTGAAAACAAACAGTAATACTAAAATGAAAATAAAGATGAACACAGCATTACTACCACCTTGCTCTTTTTCACTAATGATATCCTTCATCTTAAAAATAAAGGCCTGTTTTCCTCTGCTATATTTGTGGATCTATCCAAGGCTTGTGAAATGGTCTCACGCAAACTACTAATCTCTCTTCTCACTAACCTATCCTTTTCCCACTCAGCTACTGATTGGTTTCACAGCTATCTGGCTGCAATCAGTTGTCTGGCATAATGGCTTATCTCCTCGACTTCCTGTGAGACTCAGTGTTCCCCAAGGCTCCATCCTTGGTCTCTTACTATTTTCTCTCCTCACCAATGATCTATTCACAGCCACCAAGCATGCTTCTCTTATACAGTATGCAGATGACTCCACCGTCATCTGCTCAGCCCCAACTATACCTGAACTTCACAAGATCACACAGGAAGCCTTTTCATCTGTAGAAAGCTGGCTATCTAATGCCCAGTTATTACTCAACTCGAGCAAGACTAAACTCCTTATCTTCCAACCCACTAAATCTAACCCATTTATTCCCCACTTTTAATATTCTAGCCAAAGACAATACCATCATCTCCCCAACAGAACACGCCAAACTACTTGCTGTTGAGATTGTTGATAATCTCAGATTTGACACTCACATTTCTCTTACTATAAAAAAGGTTCACAAAAAACTAGGTGCATTGTACAGAAACAAGCAATTCCTCACCAAGACTGCCAGAATTTCTGCTGCCAATTCCCACCTAATCTTCACTTAACTGTACGCCTCTCCTATACTTATCTACCTTAGACAGACCTAAACAAGCTTGAGGCTTGCTACCATAAAATTGCTAAGTTTGCCACTGGTGCATCTTATTGCAGCCACCACTGTATCTCACTTCGAGAACTTGACTGGCTTGAACTCCCTCAACTTCTTCACCTGAATCAACTGTCTCTTGCTCACAAGTTTGTAAACTATTGTCTTAAAGTCACATCCCATCAAAACCATCTCCAGCCCTACTGCTCCACTAGACCACTATGCTCCAGCAGCAGAAATCTACTTCTAGTGACCAAACCCAAGAACTCAGTAGGAGAAGCACTATTCTTCTGCATCGTATCCAGATTATGGAACAATCTCCCTGCCTCTATAACCACAGTACCTTCTTGCAATCATTTCAAGACTGCACTAAAAACTCACTGAAAAGTCTCTGGTTATGCCCATGCACCAATCCCGACCAGTAAACCTCCTTTTTACCTTCCCTTCCTCTCCACTCCCCTACCCCCCTGCCCTACCCATTGTGATCATGGCATTCCTCTGCAGGCTCTGCCTCACCCTTTACCCTCCCCTTTCCTCCTCACTCAATCTCTCAGACCTGTTATAACATGCTTAACTACCTCACTTCATCTCAACGCCAAATACATTAACGACTGACTTACACCTAGCTTCCTCTCACTACCATGTATACTGCACACACAGTCTCATCTCTTACTCCTTTATCTTCTCCTCCATCCCATTAGTCCTTCTAGCATGTTCTACTGTCACGTGGAGCATCTGCTTTCTATCTGAGTTTAGTGCAATATTTGTATATAAGATGTAAGTATATGAGTTTAGAACAGTATCTGTTTGAGCTTAGTATATTAGTATATCTGTTCATTACTATGTTTCATATTGTATGTATAGCTAATGTTTACTGCAGTATGTATTATTTGCTATTGTATGTATACTCAATTCTTCTTCATGTACTCTGTTGCTCATTTATTGTTCTGTGGAGCTTTTCTTCCCGGGCCTCTGCTGAAAAAGGGCCCGTGTCCAGTTGGAATTTCCAGATAAATGTAAATAAATTTATTTATTTATTTAAATAAATAAATAAATAATAAATAAACACATTTGAAAGCAAAAATGAAATGCCATATGTCAACCTCATTCATTTAATTTGTGGTCCTGTGAATGGAACTTATGTGACATAAAACAGCAGGTTCAGACTAACCAGCCAAAAGTCTCTCTTCCAACAGTTTTCCGAAGCTGTGCAGAGCCAAGTATGGCTGACAGCAGGCAATAATACAAACAGAGCTCACCGAGCAAAGTTGCTTGCCTTGTAGGGAGCACACTCTCCGTTACTTACAGCAATTACATTGATGACCCAGCATGCCATGTGTGGAATGTCAAGCTATATTACGCATGTCAAGATACGGAACAGCAATGATAACACACCTGTATTAGTTTGTATTTCTTATGAAAAACAACATATACTTATGGCATTTTTGAAAAGCAGTAGGGAGCCCAAGAGATTGTTTCATGCCAGCACTAACTGTTCAGTTGCCATTTCAGTAGCAGCATAATCATTTCACTTACTCTGTGATTTGATCTGAATTTCTATCCTCCATGTGCTAGAGCTGAGAGCAAAGTATTCCCCATTCTTTTATGATCAATAAAATAAGTAATTAAGCACAACATGACACAATACTGCTCCATTGCTGGAGGCAAAATTTCAATAACATCAGCACTACTGCCATTCTCTTTTGTGATCTAAAGAAAATCTCAGTGGGGGTGCACTTCCAGTGACCCTGTCTAAATATGAAAGTTAGAGAATAAAAGAAAGCGGTAAAAATATCTAGTCACTCACTTTTGTACACTACACTTCTATTAGATCAAAATTCATAGTGTTTTTATACACTGAAGGATCCCTCCTGGACTTGTCAGTTGCTAATTAATCACTAACTTCAAATTCTTTGAGGCTTGCCTAAATTGATCTGCAGGAAAGATGTCAGTCTTCATTACCAGGTACCCCAGAGTTCTGACCCTCTACTCATTTAATCTATTTGGGTTTGAAACAAATCATTTTGTCATGAAGCGACAGAGAAAGAAGCTCTGCTCAGTACACCACTGCTCATTTTCCAGAGTTGTACTGTGGCCAGAGGGTCACTCACACTGAAGATTCCTGTAGAACAGCAGGAAGACATGCCATTAATGATTATGTGCTTCAGTGGCGCATACCTGACTGTTTAATAATGAACCATCAGCATCACTGTTAGCAAAGACTGCTTTTGGGAGGCATCCAGAGAGAGAGATGTACTACATGCTGGCATGTTGGAATTTGTGAAACGTTGTAAGGCAATATAGTTTTGCAGATGGGGAATGCAGGAATCAAACCCAACTTTTTTGACTGTACTAAATGCATCCACTAGAGGTAACCGTGACAAAAGCACCAATCAGTATACAGTTTAGGTAAAAACTTGTCAACACAAGACTTCAGAGCACCATAAGGTGTACTAGACAGAGAAATCATGTCATTTATTTCAGTCATTTGCTCTGGTACTGTGATTTGAAAAGAAGTTATGGAGGAAAGAATAATTTGTGGACTGACAGTACTAAGATGTATTGACCAAAAGAAAATATTGTGGGCCTGCTGCGTTACAAAGAACATTACTTGTTTTCTAAATTATGAATTTGATATCAACTAGTGCTACCTTTTGACCAAATTTGGGTTTGTCTTACCTGCTCTGAATATTTATTAGGTACTGTGGTGTTTTTATTCCTGTATTGTGAAGGTTGATAGAGAGTTAAAATAGAGATAGTAATCATTTAGTTACAACACAAATATTCTATAACCTGATCTGATGGTGCAGGGTTATTTTCTGGGGTGAATAGCCAGCACAAATCTCTAGATGCTTAGCTAAGAAAGGGGAGGTGACTATGAGACTGAACATTAGTGGGTTCACATGCTGTTCTGTGTCCCAGCAGCACTACTTCTGGTAATGGCTGATGAAGGCAATGGTAGCCCATTAGGTCAATAACTGTGCATGTAAGAATAACTCCAGATTACGTATATGTATGTGTCTACTTGAGTAGACCGAAATTCCATTAAATCAAATTTTACTTAACCAAGACAGCAATACTGAAACCTTACTTTAACGAACATTTACATCGCCAGAATTTTAATCCAGGAAAGGAGACATTTGGCCAATGTAAAATACAAACACACTGATGCATGTCATACCCACCAAAGTAGGGAGCTGAGCCTCCCCACACCTCCCCTCCCCTAACTAAATATACCAACTCCAAGATCACATTATAGTGGGGAAAAAGGCAAATATTCCCATGCTGGCCAACTGCCTCCTTTCCTGGATTAAAATTTCGGTAATGTGAACGTTCATAAAATTAAAGTTTCTGTATTGTCGTCTCAGTTAAGTAAAATTCAGTTTAATGGAATTTCGGTCTACTCAACTAGACCCATGTGTGTGTATATATATATATATATATATATATATATATATATATATATATATATATATATATATATATATAGTTTCACTTCATAATCTCGAAATGCTGAAATCTCGAATTTCAGCATTCTGAGACCATGAAGCTAAAATTTCAGAATGTCGAAAGTACGTTAGAGTGAATTTGAATATCTTGAATCCGCGCTTATGCATTTCCGGTACGTTGCGTGAAGTGTTTGGCTGGCATGGTGTCTGAAATTGTAGGTGAGTAAGTGTCTGTGTGTGTGTGTTAGTACGTTGCATGTGTGGGTAGGGGTAAGGAGGTGTAAGTATGAGTGTGAGTGTTGGATTTGTTGGTGTTTGTGTATGTGTGATGTGTATTTGTGTGTGAGCGAGTGTAGAATGCCATGTTGTGAGGTTTTTTTTTTTTCGTTATGTGCGATCTCGGAGTTGGTATATATAAGTGGGGGGGGGGTGTGCATATATATGTATGTGTGTGATGTGTCATGCATTTAGTCGACTGTTGCTTTGGTTGACAGCCAGAAGTACAGGGCTGTTTATGCGACTATCCTGTTTATTGAACAGACATTTCATTGAAAATTTGCTTTGCCAAAAAAAGGTAAGTGGGATGTGTAGTAGGTGTGTGTGTGTGAGTGTGTGTGTGTGTGCGTGTGTGTGTGTAATCATGTGCGTATGCATGTGTATGTGTGAATGATTTACTATCAAAAGATCGAAATTCATTTGGTCTAATCTTCATTTGGTCAACTAATTAATATTAAGTAGTTCATTTGGTCAACGGGCAGTGCTGTCGACCTTCTGTCGAACTTATGGTGACAACAGGAAAGGAATTATCCTTGTCATCACTGTTGTGCGATCCTGGAGTTGTAATATATAAGTAGTGGGGGTGTGGGGGGCACAGCTCCCCACTGGGGGGTGCAGGGGGATGCAGCCCCCCTGTAAAAACACTAGTGTTAGTTTAAGGTGTGTGTCGACCATTTAAATGTAGACATTTTGGCATCGATATTATGACCTGTTGATGTAATGATTTCGACCAAATAATTTTCAATCTTTTGATAGTAAACCTTGTGTGAATATGTGCAGGTAAGCATTAAAGTGTGGGTTAGGTAAGGGGATAGATTGAGTGTGTGTGTGTGTGTGTGTGTGTGTGTGTGTGTGTGTGTGTGTGTGTGCGCGCACATGTGTGTGTGAGATTGTGTGTGCACATGTGTGTGTGTGAGATTGTGTGTGATTGTGCGTGTTTAGGGTTAGAGCCAGGGTTAGGTTATGAAATATTTAGTGTGTGAATGTGAGGAAGAGAGTGGTGAGTGCCTGAGCTGATTCGTGTAGTGGTAGTGTTATGGGAAGGTCTATTTTAAGTTAAGATGCACATTAAGAGTAAGAAGCAGGGTTAGAGCTGCTCAGATTACTAAAGTGGAGTGAGGTGGAGCAAAACTTGATTCTGCTTGTGGAAACACTTTTGACTAGCTGTTGTATGATGTCACTGTCCAGCCAGCATTAGTTCAATATATGCAGACTTTTAGTTGCTCATACATAAGGCACTGGCTGTGCCACACCAACTGTGATTTCTGCAATGGTACAGATGGTCATGGTAGGCAATGTTGTGAACACTGGCTCCTATGGATGGCCACTAACACATGTTCAGCTATAGCCAGTGCTAATCTTTTCATTTCCACTTTGTATACCAGCAGTTCTCATATGCTGTAGTGCCATATTATGCCTGTTTTACACATTTCTGACTTGCATTTTCATGTTTGATATCATCATTTGAACAATATGTTTACCTCTCACTTTCTTAGCACAAAAAATCTGGACAGAGGCACAAATAATGGAGGAACAAAGGTCCAAAAAATAGGAACAGATTTTAAATATCACTTTTATAAATTTAGAAAGGTTTTGCATTTGCATGCATGTTTGGAAGGATATGAAGTCTGAAACTCAAGCGTCTGTCATTATTTATAAACTTCAGTCCTCAATGATTTGCCAGAAAACCACACATTTTACAAGGAGCAGACCAAAAATAAGAGGCAAAAATCTGGACACTGCACAAATCTGGACAGCTGAGATGTATGAATTTGTCTCATTGCATGGAATACACTATTTCCATGTCATTATACAGTCATTTACAATGTGCTTACTACCACACTAATTTTCATGTTGTATATCCATGCTGTCAGTGTCTCTGAATTGACGACACCCTCTGCACTTCTGATACCTGCTCTAATTTGCGCAGCACATTGTGTCAAATACCTATGAATCCCGTCCAAAAAGTGATAATACAGAAATGAATTTCAAAATGCTTAAAAATAAAAAGACCAGTCATCATTGGTGTAATTCCAGACCCTAGTTTTGTTTTTTTTCAGCTTGGTATCCACTTCCATGAAAGTGACCCACACAGTGGCATGATCAATAATGATGACCTGCACAGCACCACCAAAACAGGAAGCCAGGAAATAATCCAGACGCTTTATTTGCATACCGAATACCAACATTTTAATGTATGCTTCAGTGCAGAAGAATGTTATCAACCCTGAGAGCTGCACTTGTAAAAATGTCCACATTATCTTTTTCTTTAGCAAATTCGCTAACACACTGCAGAAACACATATTGAAGTTCATTAAAACATTACTGATTGTATATCCATATACCTTGCCAGCATCAGGATAAAACAAAACTCTCCATCATGATAGATGCAAGGACAAAAGCTGAAACTTGCGTATGCAAGCCCAAAAGAAACGTAGACCAACACACAGCCCAGTGCCACACTCTGGAAATGATATAAATGCTTTATTTGCAGTCCAAATAGCGACATTGTAAACTGGGTTCAATGAAGAAGCATTAGTTTCAGTAAAATCTATCAAACAGCTTACTGTGTTTAAATTGACTCGATTTGATGCCAACATGATGTCATTAATAAAGTGCCATACATGTAAAAAAACTTTAAACACACAAAATCCTTACATAAGAAATACTCACTAATATTATAATTAATATAGCAAAAAGTATAAAAATATACAGTTAAGCAAATGTCAACACCATTTAATAATATTCAAGCTAAATACACCCAAGTAGATGACACCTAGTAACAATGGCAAAAAAACTACATTGCGATACAATTAAACCATTTTGTTAAAAACAAAAAAAAAACATTTAGCCCAGGTTTAAAAGAGCCCTAGTTTTATGTTCATTTGAAGGCAAATGAACTTTCCAACACCTTTGTTTATTTATTATCATGTCAATACCCCAAAACATACAATAAGTTTTATGTTTTAAAGTATGTTTAAACAAAACATTAGTTTCCCTATTGCAACTAGGGTTACCACCTTTTGCCATTGTGAAAACTGCAGCAAAGCCACATCTCTTGCACCTGTCCATCACTCTGCCCAGCTCCACCCATTTTCTCACCTACTTTTATGCCCCTGTTACGACATAAATGGATATGTTACTAAGGCAGAATGTCTCCTTTAGTCTTTTTTTTTGTTTAGCTCTTCTTGATGTTGCCCACATTACTTTAGTGATACTTTTCATGGAAACGTCAGTGTAAAATTGCTTTTTTACAAACTTCAGCATTCTGTTCATGCTGCTAAACAGACTGTCACTGTTTGTACAGTGCATTCTGGACTACCGGGGAATATTTCAGATTCCCAGATAGTTTGAAGAAATACCAGACAGATACCTACCCTACTTACAAAGAATATCTCTCATGTGTACAGAAATTTGATATCTTACTCGTATAGAAAGCTCAGCAAGTAGATGCCACCAACACTTCTACGTGTAATTAAAGGTTTAATGTGATAAAGGTTGGAAGTACTGACTGATGTGAATTCTTTATTTTAATCAAATGTTTACCATAAGAACAACATTCATATGGCATGCAACCACTAACTACAGCTCCATCTAAAGTAACTATTTTATTTTTCCTGGACTATGCTTCTTTGTAATCATTCAAACATTGAGCAATGGTTTTAGTCTTTCTATATGTGATCTTACACTCAGCAGAGGTACATTTGAAAAAATATTTATCAGACTTCAAAATATGCCATTCTTATCAACTACAAATTACTCCTGAAAGTTGAAATAAATGAATATCTATCTGAACTTATAAGAGGTTTTCTTTATATCAAAACAATTCTGCTATATCCTTTTTCTCTGTCACCTCTTAATAATACCCTACAATATATCACAAGTTAGCACCCAGGATCCCTTCAATGTTTGGCACACCCAAGATTCATAAAGACTTGGTGGACCCCCCTTTCAGACCAATTGTGGACAGTAGGGGTTCAATTACCTACACTTGTGCCAAACTAGTGGACAGCATTCTGAAATCTATGCTGGGACTAGAACCACAAATTTGTAGGGATTCCTGGGGCTTTTTGGAGAATATTGGTAAAATTCCATTTGATCCATCCCACATTTTTCTTGTGGTTGACATTAAAGATTTATTTACTGTCATTCCACATCAGGTAGGGGTTGAATGGACTGTGGACTTTATGCTCCGTAAAGGGGCATCTAATGACCAAATGCATCTGGTGGAAACACTCTTGGATTTGATTCTCACCAATAACTATTTAGTGTTTAATAATAAACACTACCTTCAAACAACAGGTATTGCCATGGGTTCCCCCTGTGGCTGCACCTTTGCTAATAGTGTGTTAGCACAATGGGAGGAACAATGCCTGTTTCCAAATCAATTTTACCAGGCGAATGTCTCTTGGTACACAAGGTACCAAGATGACATGTTTTTCTTATGGAATGGGCCCCGTGAATTAATACCCGATTTTATTGATAGCATTTCCGAGTCAACTAATTTTCTGGAATTCACATATTCCAGTAATGACAAGGAAACAACATTTTTGGACGCAAAATTAAGAAAGGATTCAGCGTCCAATAGACTGATCTCAACTATTTTCAGAAACTCAACCTTCTCCAATACATATCTACATTTTACTAGTTCACATCCTATCCATCAAAAGAGGAGTGTTGTCAAAGGACAGCTTGTCAGGGCATCCAGGATGGTTTCTGAACATGAAGATTTCCTGGGGGAATGCGAGAACATTTTTTCCATGTTCCTGTTGAGGGGATACCCTAACTCATTTGTTGACAAGATTCGACAAGAAGTAATCACAAAAAGGGAATCTGGCCATTTTAAACCAATACTTAGAGAAGGAACAATAGTTGCCAAAACCAAAGAGAATGGCAATGGAAATGCCATTGGAAACATTTCTTTTTTGTTTACTTTCAGTATAGATTGTAAGGCCATCAAAAACATTTTCAACAAAAATTGGAAGGTTTTGATGGAAGATCAAGAGCTTATCAAATGTTTTGGTGAAAGGCCCAGATTCACTTATAGAAAAGGGCAAAATTTAAAAAACTTGTTGGACAGATCTAATTATATGTCCAACAAAACAGTTAAGGGAATGAACAAATGTGGATGCTGTCCTTATTGTAAGTTTATTTCAGTTGGTTCAAGGGTAAGTATGGCAGGGATAGAATATAGAATTAATGGCAGGTTTAATTGTAATTCAAAAGGAGTGGTCTATGTGGCAACATGCAGGCATTGTCCTGCCTTTTACATCGGCAAGACCGATAGGCCCTTCAAGAAAAGGATTTATGAGCATGTTCATGCCATCATTATTAAGGACATGAACAATGCGTTGGCGAAACATGTTAGTCAACACTCTGACCATTCGTTTCTATTCACAGTCATACAACAAATACAGCCATCCATTAGAGGAGGTCCTTGGCAATTACAACTAGAGGAACAAGAGGTATTTTGGCAAATCCGGACCTCATCATACATTTTTCCAGGACTCAATGAGGTAGTGTCCATAAAATGTATACTGAAATTAAAAGCCCTTAAGAGATAGGATAGGGCTAGGTAGAATGACATCTAGATTTGATGGCAAATGTCTAGTGTTGTTTTGCTTCCCGTCACTTTTTGTGTTTTTCTGACTTTTTAGTCCCAATTAACAATTATCTGACAGGTTTAAGTTTATAGTATTTATAGGATGTGTAGAACCCCCCCTCCCCCGCTTCTTTTTTCCATTCCATTAGTGACTATTGTATTTATTATATTATATTACATTAAATTAATTTAATAAAATAATGAACATCCATAAACACACATGGTTGATTACAATAAGATGACCATGTGTGCAGGCAACTTGATAATAGGATTATTAATGCTAACTGGTCAGCATGCAAAAGCATTTATGACTAAATATAACATCCAAGTCTGTTTAGACACAATCACGCACTTTGTGAACAATTGGTCATTTGACTGTCTTTGGTGCCCAGCCTTTATTGGACGCATCAGGAAATTATTGTACAGCATTGCATAGTATTGAATTGCCACCAACTGACTGATGCCAAACCAAACCTGTTTACTTCGTTTCCGAAAGGGTTTTTTTAAAAAGACCTTTTAAAAAGGCTTTTCAAGGGTTTAAAAGGTTTTTAAAAGGATCAAAAAAGTTTCTTCGGCGTGCCTTAAAATGCTCTTCAAAAGGCTTTTAGAATGTTTGGGAGGTTGTCTGATTATTTTAATAGAGAAAAATGTAAGATTATATATATATAAAAATTCATGGGCACTTGTTTGCTAGTGTGCTTGCCCCTCCCGTTTTGATACTGTAGATAACATTCGTTATTTATGTAAATATGTTCAAACTGTTTAAAGATGTTTAAATTTTATTTAATTTTTACTGTCTTTGCGTGCCTTTTTATGTGATTTCATGTGAGTTCATGGGGTTAAAAAAGGATTTTAAAAGTGTTTATTGCACAAAAACGTTTGGAAAATATTGTGAATTACTGTTGAATTGATTAATTTAGTAGCAATCATGCTAATTGATTAATTAACATGATGTCACGAATATATAAGACTCTGGTTTTTAAATAAAACTGTGATCTGATGAAGGTGGGGAGATTGCGCTCTACCGAAAGCGCTTATTTTTAATAAAAAACATTTTGCTATTGGTGGTGCAGAAATTGTGTTCCAGGACTTCAGTTTCAGTTTGCTCGCATTTGCCACTTTTACGTTTTTCACTAGTTTGGTTATCGTATTTGTTGCAGACACTCACACCTATAGCCAATTTAGTGTGTCCAATCCATTTACTGCATGTCTTTCAAATGTGGGAGGAAACCAGACTACCCGGAGTATACCCATGCGAACACAGGGAGGACATGGAGACTCCAAATAGAAGGCACTCCAGCCAAGAATCAAACCAGGGAACCTGTTGCTGTGAGGTGACAGTGCTATCCGCTGTGGCACTCTGCCACCATTTTATATCATCCCAGCCATAACCTATATGTAAGAACCTGTTGCTCAGTTCTGTAGTGGAACTGATGTATTCTCGTTCTTCAGAGTATATTCCTTTGATTCTCAAAAATAGTGACGTTGGTATTTTGTGAATCATAAGTCCTGAATGCCAGCTGGTTGCTTGTAAGAGGGAATTCTTACTGAACTGTTTTCTAAATAACTGCATTTCTATTGTACAACCACTATTCTTTACCATAATTAAATTCATGGATGAAATCACTTTCAGTGGATATTCTACAGTGAATTTGATTTCCATTACTTTTATTAAGATATTGAACAAATTCCCTCAGCTGTTCCATATCTGATATGCAGAGCAAGCAGCAGTCATCAAGCCACACACACTACAATTCCAGTCTCACATAAACCTACCACGACAGCAAACCAAACACATAAACACACAAAAACATACTCGGAGGCTCTAAATAAAAATCTGCCTAAGCAGCAGAGACCTCCAAAGCAGACACCCAAGCAACCGCTACCCCAAAACAAAACATGTGCAACACATAGCTCACAAAGCCAGTGTACCAAACAGTCACAGCCCTTAAGGCTAAACAACACACCTGATACACTTGTAATAGGTGACTCTATCGTCAGGCACACTGACGTCCCGCTCACCAGGCTGAACAAGGAGAAGGTCACGGTGAGCTGCCTGTCGGGCACTAGGATCCGCCACATAACACAAGCACTCAGGTCACTCCAAGGCAAGTACAAATATGACTCAGTCATTGTCCATGCTGGTGTGAATGACGTGAGATGTACCTCCTTGGACTACATGAAAGGAGACATAGAGAAGCTCTCTGAGCATGTAGCCCAGGCCGGTATGACCCTGACCTTGAGTAGCATCTTACCCTCACCAAGAATGATGCCACAATATGAAGACAAGATGATCAATTTCAACAATTGGCTTAAGTATTGGTGTCATTCAAAGTGATCCAATGCCTGTCAGCCTGGGATGACATGCTCGACAAGCCACGATGCTTCACTAGGGACGGCTTGCACCTGTCACCCCTGGGCTTTCGGATATTGGCAAAGGCTCTTGCTACCCACATAGTGCCTTTTTTAGGCAAGGCTCAAAAGACAAACCCACCTCCATAGGTATCACAAGGGATAAGAAACTAAGAGTAATGCTACTCAACGCCAGAAGTCTAAACCTCAAGATGCACGCACTCGAAACTCTCCTTAGCATGGAGAACATCGATATCTGTGCAGTAACAGAAACCTGGTTCAAGGCTCCCAAGAGCACCCCAGCACTACCAGGTTATACCTCATACCATGCTTTTCGGCCCCAAAACTTGGACCGAACCACAAAAGGAGGGGGAGTATCAATATTCATCAAAGATACTCACACCTCCAGGTTGGTGGCACAGCACAAAGCATCTGATACTATCCATGTGCAACTAACAGTGGGTAAAACTGCCTTCCAGTTTATAGCCTGCTACAGACCACCCTCCCAAATCTAGGAATCCCACTCGGCCTTCCTGAGAACACTGGAGAATATGAAGGTCTCTCCAAACACCATTATATTGGGCGACTTCAACTACCCAAACATAGACTGGGAGCATTAATCTAGCTCCAACACCCTAGCCCAAAGGTTCCTAGAATTTATAAACTCAAATGCTATGGAACAACTTGTTACCACTCCTACAAGAGGGGAAAACATACTGGACCTGATCATCACCAACATGGGAACGCTATGCTCCAGACCAGAAGTGTATCCCTCACTGGTAAGATCAGACCATAAACTAATCTCACTGGATATTCACATCCCAACCCCACCCCCTGCTCAGAAAGCCACAGTGAAAAACTTACCTAACGCAAATTTTACATTCCTCAAAACTGAGGTGGAATCCTTCAAAGCCCCCGGGCCTGTGGAAAATACGGCCCAGACCACAGAATCCTTTATAAATGCATTCTATGAACACCTTCAGGAATGCATGGATCATGCAATCCCAAATAAAACCAAGACCCAATCCTCCAAAGGCAGACGTCCTGTCTGGTGGACCCCAGCCATAAACAAACTATACAATACAAGGAGGAAGCTACTACATGATAGAGCAAAATCCCAAAAAGGGAAGGCATCTCTGATCAGTATTTGCAAAAAACTACGGGCACTCATAAAATCGTCTAAGGCCAGTTTTGAGAGAAAAATTGAACAGGACACTAAGGATAATCACAAGGCTTTCTTTAGTTATGTTAGGAACCTGGGTGGGAATTCCCAGACATGCTCAGAATTAGTCCAAATGACAAAAAATACACCGAACCCACAGACATTGCCAACATCCTAGCTGACAGGTTCATCCCAAACTTCTCCCCCCACTCCCCACCAAAAGGGCAAATATCTATCCCAGCAGAGTGCTGCCCCCCTGACATCTCAGATGCTCAGGTAAGAGCCGCCCTCTCCAAAGCAAAAAAACACAGCATCAATGGGACCAGACGGTGTCACGGGCTGCGTCCTACGTGAACTCCAAGAAGAGCTAAACCCAAACATAAAACTACTGTTCACTCTCAGCCTTACTACAGGATATGTACCCAAACAGTGGCGTACAGCAACAGTGGTCCCTCTCCACAAAGGTGGTGCCTCAACAGATCCTGGAAACTATCGCCCCATAAGCCTGACTAGCTTGGTCTGCAAAGCTATGGAAAGGATCATCATGGACCTCATAAATAAAGATATTGGGGACCTACAGACACTGGATCCTACCCAATTCGGCTTTGTTAAGGGCATATCCTGACTCTTAAACCTGGTCGATTTCTTTGAAACAGTCGCCAAGGCCATTGACAAGGGGAAGGTGGTCCACACAGCCTACCTGGACCTCGCAAAAGCCTTCGATACAATACTCCACTCGGGCTTTATAGATAAGCTCACCAGCTTAAATATAAACCCCTATGTCACTAGATGGGTTGCAAACTGGCTCAAGGACAGAACCCACATGGTTAGAATTGCTGGAGCCATGTCAGACTCCAAACCAGTTACAAGTGGCATCCCACAAGGCTCAGTCCTGGGACCTCTCTTGTTCAGTATATATTTCTCGGAGGTACAGGCCAACACGGAAGGACTGTGGCTGACCAAGTTCGGAGATGACTGCAAAATGGGCGCCATAATCGACTCTAAGCTGACACAAGCATCCTCCAAAAGGGCCTCATAGAAACAGACAAGTGGTGCCAGAGCCATGGCCTCAAGCTAAATGCCAAAAAGAGTATAGTCATCCCCTTTGGCAAAAACAAAGTGCCCACAAATTACCACATAGGTGGTAATCCATTAAGTACAGAAGAAGTAATTAGGGACCTGGGGACCCAAGTTGATAGCAATCTCTCATTTGACAACCACGTGGCCAAAGTGGTTAGAAAAACATTTTATATAGCCCACCTAATCATGAAGGGATTCACATCTAGATCAGGGGAGGTCATCGTGCCTCTTTACTCATCCTTCATCAGGCCCATAACTGAGTACAAAGCCCCTTTTGGGATGTACCTTACCAGACACCTGCAGCAACTGGAAAGACCCCAAAAGTACCTCACCAAGAGGATCAAAGGGCTCAAACAGATGCCATATGCTGCCCAGTTAAATAAACTCCAGCTCTACTCAGTGGCATACCGCCTGCTCAGAGGCGATCTGTGCCTGACGTATAAAGCCATGTCCAACCCGGAATTAATGGACATGCTGCACCTCAGATAATCCAAATCCCATCGAGCTATGCGCTCGAGAGACTTGAACCTCAGCACTGAAATAAATAGGACATGCTGGAGGGACAGATTCATAACCCAGAGGCTCCCTTCACTCTGGAATAAAATCCCAGTCCAGGTTAGGCAGAGTCCCTCATTGACTCTCCTCAAGAGGAATCTTGATGATTGGATGGGAGATTGTAGGTTTACCCCAGGTATCACTTCTGTGTCACTGTTAGATAGAGGCACAGTATACTAACTTCGAAAAAAGGGCATAGCAAAATTAATTTAAAATGGGTGACAAAAGCCAAACACACTCTGGCTAGGCTTATAAATGCCCTAGGGCAGATAACCTAGTATGAACCTATGAAATGCTTCCACAAATCCATCTTATAGATATATATATATATATATATATATATATATATATATATATATATATATATATATATATATATATATATTTACACATATATATATGTACAGATTATGCACTGTGGCAAAAAGCATAATTTCCTTTATGTACCCCATAAGAAAGGCAGCATAAATCAGGGCAAAACATCCCTCATAGCTGTATTATTCACTTGCAGAATGCATTGATTTCTGTAATAAAAAATTGTTAAAACATCTTCTGCTAAAACCAACAAAAAGGTATTGAGTCCTGATTCATAAAGCTGGGCATGAACTAGACAAAATTCCAGAGCATTACCCCCCATGTGGTATACATGTCTATAAAGTAAACATCTACTGTACAGATGTATTACTCAGATTCCAATTACACATCCTGAACCACATATTAAAAATATGTAGTACCGCATAGTCTTGATCTCACTAGAGGCAACAAAGGATTTAGATAAAAAGTTACTAAAGCAGATAGACATTTGGTCATAGACCCTATACCCGATACTTCACATCTACCAGGTAAAATGTGTGCATTGCTGTGAATTTTAAGGAGCATGCAAAAATGCTGATAGTGCAGGTTCTTAACTATGGATTATTTTAATAATTTCTGATCAATAATACCCAATAATACAATCCAAATTGTAGCTTGCTGCAGATCCCCCACTATACCCCAAGATTCTCACTACACCTTTCTAAACATACTGGAAAATATTAAGATAGAACCAAACACCCTAATACTGGGTGATTTTAACTACCCTGCCATTAACTGGGGAAACTACTCCTGTACCAACACCTTTGCCCAGTGGTTCTTGGAATTCATAAATTCCAATGCCCTGGATCAACTAATCCATACTCCCACCAGGGGCTCCAATATCCTAAACCTGGTCCTTACCAACATGGGAAATCGATGCTCCACACCTATGGTCACCCCCTCGTTAGTCAGGTCTTACCATAAGCTAATCACCCTTAACATCCACATCCCACCCCACCCCCCAATAAGGAAACCTCCATAAAAAACTTCTCCAAAGCCAACTTCGTGCTACTCAAGTCAGAAGTGACAAACTTCATGACACCCATGCAGATGGGAACTGAAAGTTCAACTGCTGAATCATACACTAAGGCACTGTACGAGCACATCCACTCATGCATGAATCGTGCCATCCCAAATAGAACTAAGATGCTCTGATCCAAAAAAAGGAAGCCAATCTGTTGGTCCCCTGCCATAAACAAACTTTACAACAAAAGGAAGAAACTGTTGCAGAAAGAGAGGAAAATCCCAGGATGCAAAAAACTCCCTTACCAGCATCAGTAAGAAACTGAGATCCCTCAAAAAATCCTCCAAAGCTAGTTACGAAAATAAAATTGCCAAAGATTCCAAAAACAACCACAAGACATTCTATAACTATGTCAAGAATCTAAATGGCAATGCTCAGATCTGCTCTGAGCTAAAACAGAATGGCATTAAATATACTGATCCCAAGGATATTGCCAATATCCTGGCAGACCGATTCAGTGCCAACTTCACCCCCCTCTCACCCCCTAAATGGCCCATCTCAATACCGGAAGATTGCCAAATTCAGGTAATAACGGCCACATAGGTAAAAAACACACTCTCCAAAGCTAAGAATACAGCATCCATGGGACCAGATGACATCCCGGGCTGTGTACTACATGAACTACAATATGAACTGGCACTTCACCTAATTGTCATGTTTAATCATAGCCTCACCTCAGGTTTCGTGCCCACTGAGTGTCGCAGAGCTACAGTTATCCCACTCCACAAGGGGGATCCACCTTGGATCCCGGAAACTACTGTCCCATCAGTCTGACAAGCCTTATCTGCAAGGCCATGGAGCGTATTATCATGGAACTTATAAACAAAGACAATGACAACCTTCAAACACTGGACCCCACCCAGTTTGGGTTTGTGAAGGGCCCAATCTTGTCTCCTGAACCTGATTGACTTCTTTGAATCAGTCTCCAGAGCCATGGACAAGGGCAAGGTGGTCCACACAGCCTATCTAGACCTTACCAAGGCCTTTGACACCATCCCCCACTCTGGAATCATAGATAAACTTACTAAGATGGGCATTAATCCCTACGTCACCCAATGGGTTGCTAACTGACTTACTGATAGAACCCACACTGTAAAAGTAGCTGACTCCAAATCCAGCTCCAGACAAGTGACAAGTGGAGTACCTCAGGGTTTAGTCCTGGGACCACTCTTGTTTGGCATCTACTTCTCTGAAGTACAGGCCAACACTAAGGGACTCTGGCTAACAAAGTTCGCAGATGACTACAAACTGGGAGCCATTATTGAATCCCCAAATGATGTGGATACTCTACAAAAGGGCCTTACAGAAACAGATGCTTGGTGCCAGAGTGATGGGCTCAAGCTCATTGCCAAGAAATGTATAGTTATCCCCTTTGGGAAAAAACATGTATCTGTGAATTACCATATAGGTGGCAGTACACTAAACACCGAAAGTGGGATAAGAGACTTAGGGACACAGGTGGACAGTGGTCTCACCTTCGATACCCACATTGCCACAGCAGTCAGGAAATCCTTCTATGTGGCACACCTCATCACTAAGGGCTTTTCATCCAGAAAAAAGGAGGTCATTGTCCCACTGTACTCATCCCTCATTAGACCCATTATAGAATACAACTCCCCATTTGGTATGTACCTCTCAAGACATCTGCAACAACTGGAAAGGCCACAGAAATACCTCACTAAAAGAATCACAGGCCTAAAGCAGATGCCCTACGCTGACCGCCTTAAAAAACTCCAGCTATACTCTGTTGCATATCGTCTACTCAGAGGCGATCTCTGCTTAACATACAAGGCCATGTCAAACCCAGAGCTGTCGAACATGCTACACTTAAAGAAATCCCAATCCCTCAGAGCCACATGCTCCAGGGATCTAAACCTTGTCATCACAATAAATAAAACATGCTGGAGGGATAGGTTCCTGACCCAGAGACTCCCCAGACTCTGGAATAGATTGCCCATACATGTCAAGCAGAGTGCCTCTTTGGCCCTCTTCAAAAGGAACCTTGACGATTGGATGGGAGAAAGGAAATTCACCCCGGGGATCACGTCAGTTGCCCTGCTAGACAGGGGTCCAGGGAAGTAAATAGTGTGGGACGAAATAGCAGGGAATTGTTATGGCTAGGCTTGTATAGACCCTAGGGCTGATAGCCTAGTACTAACCTATGAACCTTCATTGCAAGGATTTTTTAAAGTGTTAGTTTCTACTTTAAACTTAGTAGTTGAATCACATATTCTTTAGTAATGCCTACCATCCTACAGTTGTTTTAATGCTTCTCCGTGATACTTCCTATGGCACTATGCTTCCACCTTTGTTCTCTCTTGTCACTACAATGTAATTATTGCCTCTTAAAGATTTTTAGTTCCTGGATTTCATCTCTAGTGAGATTGTGCCTTTCTTTCTTTAAAAGAAAAAAAGTGCAACTCCCTAAGTACAGTCTTCTCACAGAATGTTAGAAGGATGCTTTAAGGTATTTGAAATTCATATTTTTTTTAGAAAAGAAACCTTCACTATTTAAAAACAAATTTTTAGAAGCAAAAAAAAACCTTCTAAATTTAACTTTCTAAAAAAGGCTTTACATTGATTACACACTGATATCATGAAATAAATTATAGTAGGTATAAAACTGAGACTTTTATTCAATAATTTAATTCCATCATCATTTGCAGAAAAAGAAGAATGTTGTTTACTAAATCATTAAACTTATTTCTGTATGGACATTAATTCCTAAACAGGAAGAGAGTATATTTCCCTTATCTCTGTTTCTTGCCATCCATTCTAGATTTTTTTAAAGGGGTACTGTCACATGAAACAACATTTGTTCTTTTATTCTGTGGTGATAAACTCCCCAATTCCAAGTCTGTGCACAGCAGGCATCATCATTACAAAAATTTTCTGATGAATCCAATGAGTGCAATATTGAATGGAGACTTGAAGAAGCAGATCTCTCTTGTTTTCTAAATTTCCACTCTTTTGGCATGCTTCTTTCATCAGAAAAGTGAACAGTCCTATTTTTATTAAACTGTCAAAATGTCTATTATTTTACAATCTCCAACATCTCAGTGATATTTTCATATTTATTTTTTTTATTTTGCTTTATAGCACTTTATTCATATTATTTTATTTTAGATGAAATTTAATTTCTTCATTAATAGCAAAATTGTGGTCATCGCTGAAGGTATCCACCCATTTTACTAAATCAACCACTGACTTTGAAGCATAATAATCTGCCTGCACAACAATCTACCAATGTTTGTACAAGCAGCATGGAAATTGTTTCCTGAACATTCTACTACTTTTTAAAGAAAAAATTATACGGGTTAATAGCAATACCCACCTGGATATATACTCAAAATAACCTTAGTTATCTTATCATACTAAGTTTTTTTAGATGCAGTGGTTCTTTGAAAAAATGTCAATAGTAAGAAACTGCTTGTTGCTAACAGTACACATATACATGTTTGTCAGCAACTTCAAATTATCTTGTTTTCACATTATCTTTTCCTTGAGCAAATTTGGAGACAGACTCCAGAAACTCCATTGTATATTTAAATTTACTCAGCGTTTACTGAATGTATGATCCATACAAGCTGCTAACATCAAGTAAACAAAAAAAGAACACACTCCATCATGGTAGATGCAAGGACAAGCCCAAAAGAAATGTAATCCAACACAGCTCTTCAAATTCCAACATTTTAAACTGGTTTCAATGCAGAAGCATCTTTTTAGTAAAATTTATCAAACAGCTAATCTACCAAGTTTATATAGACCTGCTGCAATAAAATTATATATATATATATATATATATATATATATATATATATATATATATATATATATATAAAATGTTAACACAACTAATCCTTACATAGAAAGTTGAATATAAATATCATGTTGTGTAAATCACATCAACATTTCTACATGCAACTAAAGTGATAATCTAATACGTTTTGGGTATTATCATGTGAAAATATAAGGAAATGGTTTACATTGTATTCGGATGTAATTTTTTTATGACTAAGCTTCTGTCCTCCTGCCTTTTGTGTTCCTTCAGCCAGGAGCTGTAACACTTTCTGTAGGCATACTGACTGTAAGTGCTGGTAGCATTCATGAGAATATTACATTCCATCCCAGCCCTTTAACTCTTACAAGTATATATACACATGTGCACACCTTTTCCCACTGCAGGATGTTTTATCACTTCAAAGGTGAGGTTCAGCAGAATTAGAGGTTTTACTGCAGCTTTTTAGAAAGTGGGCCTCTTCTTCCCCACATACAATACTTTGCGAATACACCTCTATTTATGATGCCTCTGCCTTTAACATCTGGGCCCTTGGAGTGGCAAACCTTCTAGTGCTATGATGTATCTCTTAGTTGTCATTTTGTTACCTGTCCAGCAGCTGAACTGCTCTATAAGCTTAGTCTAGCAGTACTGATTATTCCTCCTTTCAGGCCCCAATTCTCATCACTTTGGATGCCTGTTGGTCTATTCAAACTCCTCTCTCTCTCTTCAGTGGAGCCAGCTCTTTCAGCTTATCAGCTTTTCCTTCCTCCTTCTCTTGAGTCCAAAGAAGCACCCTGCCTACCTTTACCCATGTTTGCTAACCATAACTCTTATCTCTGTCCCCAGCCCCAGCATTAGGGTAGTAAATACCCTTTCCCTACTAGTACCACTATTCAGACAAATTACTGCTGAAAGTTAGTGGTCATTGTTTTTTAAATCTTCTAGGGTATCTGATCTGAAAAGGAAAAGGCTTTCCTTTTTTGATCAGTTTCATCAGTGCATAAATTGCATTTTTTGATAAAAGGTAAGTCAGACAGGTTGTTTATAATGATAAACAGCTGATCAGCAGGTGTCCCAGATCGCATAATTCTTGGGTTTGTCAGCCTTGGAGATAGTATATATAATTCGTAGGCAGTAGAAGCTGCTTACCTCCCTGGAAGAAAATGATGTGTAACTTTTTTAAAATGAATAGTCTGCAAGCTTCAAGGTTGTTTCTCATGGCACTTGCACACTGGAGTATTGACATCAGGGTTTTCAACATTTTAACTTTGACATTTTGTCAGTCAGTGATGAGTGTAGTCGATTACACCGAGTATATACATATATATATACACTATATCTATCTATCTATCTATCTATCTATCTATATATCTATCTATCTGTCTATCTGTCTATCTTTATTTGAACCGATATTTGTGATCTCGGTCATAGCTGAAAGCTTTATGGAACCTGGTAAATTATGCTGTATCATGCATTGTTGATTAAGTTTTTCAGCCACAGTACACTTTAATTATATCAGTTATCCTTACTTAACATACATAACACATTTCTCACTTCCATATTACAACAATATGCTCTTTTTAAACTTGCAGAATGCTGTTGTATCATGTATGAGTAAGATGCTTCTTGATTTGATCTAATCCATATTTTGACACTGTTAGAGTACACATCATCTTATAATAGACTGTAAATGCTTTTTTAATATAATGCTTTTGTGGTGATGAAAATTACACCTGCCCACATTGTGCCTAATATGAGCAAACTTTGTCAGGTTCACCCACATAGTCATAAACATGAATAAATAAATGTCTAAACAGTGAAGTTGTTAAATGCAGTATAAATAGGTGGTTCAAAATACAGAAAATGTTATCACTTTATGTACATATTTTGTAATAAGAGATTTTTCACTATCTGAGATTTTTATGTTTTCAGAAGTCGGTGCTTGTTGCTTCATCTGATGTTTGCTTACAAACGCCACATCATGAAATCCCACATTATTTCTGCATGCTAGTTAACACTATAACTGAAAACCTGGTCACAGTAACTAGACAAGTCACCCTCCTGCCAATGTTTGGGTTCAATCCACTGTGAGTGTTGAATCTAAGGTTTCATTTTGAGCACAGAGACATAAAAAACCCTTATAGACACAATTCTACTTTCATTATTTCAGAAGCAAAATTAAGAGCTTCTACCTTCCACATAAACTTCTTCTCATAAAATTAATAACATGCATAAGAATACACATTAATTTATATACCTTTAATATGTATACACATGCTCACAGATGCACTCTCACACACACACACACACACACACACACACACACACACACAGTCAATCAGGCAGTTATTTAAAACTTAAAAGAAAAAATTCATTAAAGTAAAATGATAGCTTTATTTGACATGTGCTAATGAATGTATACCAGGAAAGTAATGATTACAACCATGAACAGAATGATATCCAAAATATCCAGCATAGTGGAATATTAAATGTTAAAAGAAGAGTTTTACATCTGCTCCAGAGGTGTGGAAAGATAAAGCCCTGACTACTGCCCAGCCAACCTAGGTTCAATTAGCTACTAAGAAAACTGATAGAATGGCAAGGAGGAATGGGCATTACCATTAGTGGTGGGAAGGCAGCTCTCTGGGTGTCTCCTAGTGCAGGGTGGGAATATCACCATTGGAGTGTGTAGTCCAAAGAGAGGATAGGGATTGGACATGGTTGAACTGTTGTGGAGGTGGGGCTATGTTGCCACATGCCCCCATTGCACTCCCAGTAGAGAGATGGTATGCCCATTGCATGCCCACCTTGCAGATGCTGCCACAGAAACCCTGAGGGAGGGGGAAATAATGGTGTAGGTCATAAAAATGAACCCTCCTGACTGATGTAGACAGCCAGTTCCACAGGATACCCTTAAGTTCACAGCTGGCCCCAGCATTATTAGAGAAAGTCCAGAGGGGTTTAGGAAGTGGCTGATTTGGCTGGCGATGGATGTGAAGCATTGGCTAGAGAGCCATAAGATGATGCAGAAGGGAGAAAATGCCCCCCCCCCCCCAAAAAAAAAAAGAATAGCTTCACTGAACAGATGACTACTTTCAGTGACTACTGTTAGCTGGTCTATGCTACCCTTACGATACCTTTTGAATTAACCAAGAAAGTAAACCAATCTTTCCAAACTTGGGTTGTGTCCTCTGTGAGCAGCTGTGTAAAACTTGCAGCTGTTCTCTCAGTAACGATGGAAACTTAAAAATCCATAAGAAACCTACAGTTCTTGTTTCCAGTAAGATGTACCTTAAAATTATGTGCATGTAAAAATGTGAAATAATCATACCACGATTTTCTTGTAAACTGCAGTACTCTTTTGAAAGTTAAACTAATTTCAAATAAATGCACACGTGGTAGAGCTTTTTCCTTAAGCCCACCATTTCTTGTTAAGGGCTATATACCATATGGAGCTATAGGGCTATGCAAAGAAGATGCTCATGTCAAAAAATGCAAAATCTTAAGGATATTGGGAGAATCTCAAATGCTTTGCTGAACACAGAAGTGGTGCTTACCACAGAAACATTGAGTGAATAATTGTCAGTAAAGATTTGTTCCAAGACTCTGCTCCGCACATTCTTCATGAGATGCGACTCTTCAAAGTTTAGAGTACAATGTTCAAACATTTAAACAGGTGGAGGCTTTGTTTACCTCTTGAAGTGCACTTTGAACTTTACAGACTAAAACAGAAAGCCTGCTGACTAAAGGTTCAGGTCTGCAAATTCTACATGCATTTTCTGCAAGCTGTTAAAATTATTTTAAAAAGTTAGTGATGCATAGATTACAATAATTCATCAGCTAGTGGTAGGAGTAGAACAGCATAGCTAATTAGATTTTGTTTTTCTAAATACCATCAGTTTACCTTTAATGTTGTACCTCTTTGAGCAAGATAAACTACAAACTCTGGTAATACAGCTTCGTCAGAACCGTTATTAAAAGAAAAAAAAATCATGTTAAAAACATTCAGGAAATGACACACCTGATTTTTTTTTCTTTTATCAATGGTTTTGATGATGTCTGCATGTGTAGATGAAAACACTTAACTGTATTTGTGGATTATTAAAGTTTCAGGGTGGTTTTGGAAGCTGTATTACCGGAGTTTGTGGTTTACTTTGTGTTTTATCTCTGGTTCCAGGAATCCTTTGCTTGTGATGTGTTTTCTCTTTCAGAAAGGGTATAGTTGCTTATATATATATATATATAATTTTCAGTGTGCATTGCTTAATTTTATTTCCCAAAAAGTATATAATTTTTCAATTTCAATAGCTTGCAGGTGATTACTTATTTATGTTATAAGGTTAATTGAGAGAATTAGATTAAATTTCTGAGAAGATAGTTATTGTTTTGCAATACAAATGTACAATATCAAACTTATTTGGGTACTGTTGGTGCTGGTCAAAAACGCAAGGCAGCAGTGGTCACTTTCTATATGGTGTAAAGGCCAACGTCCTCGCACATCACTAAGTGGCAGTGGTGTGGATTATAAGAAAATACTTCTGACCAATGCATCCGCTTCCAGGCAACTGCACTTGACCCCTGCAAAATGTGGCTTATATCTTATACTCCAAAACTCAAAAGAGATGTAATATATCAATGAGAAATGAAAATAGAAAAAAGTACTCATGTTCAAATATAAAAAAAAAACAGTAACATAAATATGTCTGACAGTTTACGTTAACCAGTTTCTCAGGATTATGGCCATAATCAGCAAATACACTTCACTGTGTAATCTTGAGTTTGAGTGCCTCTGTCTCTATTTGCAATGTGATTTTGAGGAATTCACCCAAAACCCAACAACCCTCTGAAAATAGACATGGGTTTACCTGGTATAAGCAAAGAACAAAAAATGTAAATAGAAATTGTACAGAGGAACAAACGGATGATGATATGAAGCTTTTGTTTTTTCACTTAGTATAGATTAATATCAAGATAACACATTGGCCTACAAATTTAATCGCATAGAACTGTCATCATTTAAAAATGTAAGACAGTTTGACACCCAAATATCATATAATAATATCACCTGTATATGTATTCCATACACAGAGGTATATAGTACATGGGCTTATTTTTCCAACCCCCACAAAAAAAAAAAAAAAAAGCACTGACTTCATGCTTGATTTAACAGATTTTATGAATGCCTTTTCTTATGCACCAGCTTTACATTTGCACTCTCGAATTAAAAACTGCAGTGTATGTATCTGCAATTCAAAAATTCTAGCACACAAACACTTAATATGCACTGATGTTATAACAAATGGTTTTAAGCACAACACACAGATATATTTTGTGATGTGTTTGTTAGTATAATCGTAAGTGACAAAATTCTATACAGTACAGTTTTAACATGTTCAGATTCTGTACAAAACGTTATGTAGTTAATTATCTGATAAATTGGCAAGTTCTCTCATCTTGCTGACTAATTTCAGTCAAGATTCAGGAAACAAGGGTCAGGGCAAATGCAAAGGCTAGATGCCCAGAGGATTTAGAGTACCCAGTCAAAGAGCATTTTTTTCAAAATTGTTATGAAACCAGAGCATTCAGGAAGTTCACATGGACAGACATATGGAAGTCAGGAATAAGCAACCAGACTTTGCACTTCTGTGGCAACGGTATTAACCATTGTGGCTGGTTTTAGATGGGGGGGGGGGGGGTCCTGACAGCAAGAAATGAAAGTGAATCTGGATGGTGGAAGCGACCTTTGAAAATGAACACAGAACATGAATGTGGAAGGTGAGAGTGAAGTGACTTTAACGTGAGCAATAAAAATGATGTTAAGAGAGAGGATGCAGTGATCCTGTACAACAAGTTCTGGATATGATTTTGAAATATGGGATGGGGTGACCCCAACAATGAGCACAGTGAATATTAATTTGAGAAGAGGAAGTGACAGACCACTAGTATGAATTTGGGAGGGATTAAGGGTGCAACGACAGTGCAGTTGTTCATGATATTAGCTTCTGTATATTACATTTTGTAAGTCTGGTGTGGTCATGTGAAATATGGTGTCCCCAGGTTGGCTAATTATGGCTATTTTAGGTCTGCACACACACACACACACATATAGAGTGACATTGAGTAAGTGTTAGTTGTGTCTCGTGGTTTCATAGGTTGGTACTAGGCTATTAGCCCTAGGGCCTATACAAGCCTAGCCATAACAATTCCCTGGATATTTCTTCCCACAATATTTAATTCCCTGGACCCCTGTCAAGCAAGGTGACTGATGTGATCCCCAGGGTGAGTTTCCCATCTCCCATCCAATCGTCAAGGTTCCTTTTGAAGAGGGCCAAGGAGGCGCTTGACATGTATGGGCAGTCTATTCCAGAGTATGGGGAGTTTCTGGGTCAGGAACCTATCCCTCCAGCCTGTTTTGTTCATTGTGATGACAAGGTTTAGATCCCTGGAGCATGTGGCTCTGACGGATTGAAATTTCTTTAAGTGGAGCATGTCCAACAGCTCAGGGTTTGACATGGCCTTGTATGTTAAGCACAGATCTCCTCTAAGTAGATGATATGTCACAGAGTATAGCTGGAGTTTTTTTAGATGGTCAGTATAGGGCATCTGCTTTAGGCCTGTGATTCATTTAGTGAGGTATTTCTGCGGCCTTTCCAGCTGTTGCAGATATCTTGTGAGGTACATACCAAATGGGGTGTTGAACTCTATAATGGGTCTAATGAGGGATGAGCACAGTGGGACAATGACCTCCTTTTTTCTGGACGAAAAGCCCTTTGTGATGAGGTGTGCCACATAGAAGGATTTCCTGACTGTTGTGGCAATGTGGTTATCGAAGATGAGACCACTGTCCACCTGTGTCCTTAAGTCTCTCATCATACTTTCGGTGTTTAGTGTACTGCCACCTATGTGGTAATTCATGGGTACATGTTTTTTCCCAAAGGGGATAACTATACATGTTATGTGATCCTATCTCGCCTACATTCTGAATGATGGGTTCGGAGCCGATCCCTCGGCTCCGACTCGGCACGCTTATGCCAAAGAGCGAAGTCTCTTATTGGCTGAGCTTACTATATCCCAGGATGCACCACCAACAGTCCCCCAGATCTCGTTTGCCGCTTAACTGCAAGGACGTGGTCTCGAGCTGGCTGGGCTGAGTAGCTTTTATTAACTACTTTTTCTGTCAGTTTTGTGCTTGTATTTCACAAAAGCCGTTTTAACTATTGCTATTGCTATTGCTATTGCTATTGCTAATTGTGTTCGATTGAGTACTGGAATTTATTGTGTGTGATTGGGTAGAGTTTGTTTTGGCGCCCCTTTCAATCCAGGGCCTTTTCGGTCAAACTCTATAACTGAACTTTTTACTGTGTTAAAGTTCCGGTTATTACACCTAAGGTTGTGTTTACACAGTTTCTGTAAGCCTTGGTTTTTTGTCTAGCGATTCTACAGTGGTTAAATTTCCTGTCAGGAATTGTTAACATTATGTCTCAAGCCCCTAGGCCTTCGGGCTTTAAAAATGTACTAAATGTGCTTTTAAGATGTCTGTTACTGATGACCATCTACTTTGTGTTTATTGTTTAGGGGCTAAGCACTTGCAGGAGTCATGCAGCGTATGTCACGCTTTTTCCTCTAGGGTCCTCCAGGAGAGGAAAAATAAATTAATTCTTAAAGGGTTGATTAAACCCTCTTTTGAAGAAGCCTTGTCTTCCGCTCCGACTCCTGCCAAAAAGAAAAGGGCTTAGGCTCCGACCAGTCCGTCGGATCCGACTGCCAAGAGACCTAGGCAGGCCTCTCCTTGGCTCCAAAGACGTGGGAGCCGAGGTCGGAACGGTCTGCCTCGATGCCTCCAGTATCGACTCCTCGGGCTTCGGAGCCGATGGCTGGGGCATCGAGAGGCGGGTCACCTTCGTCGGCTCCACTGCTCTCGGAGCCGACAAGGGTCACCCGCTCAGACACTTCCTCCTCGGCGAAGTCTACCTCGGCACCGATGGAATCTGGTGTGTGTGTTTCCTCGGCGCCGATTCTCATCGAGTCGCCTCGAGCCGGTCCCCTAGTCCCTTGGGGCCGAGGGAGGTCTTCGAACCCGTTCTGTTTCCTCTCGGTCTTGAATGTCGGATTCTGATATAGACAGGGTGCTCCAAAGACTTTTCCAGTCCCCAGTCTTCCAAAATTTGTTTCGGCTCCGACCCAGTTGGCTTGAGCCGATGGCCATGACCCATCCCATTGCTATTCCTCCTCCGACTGCTTCGGCTCCGTCGGAGCAGGTGCTCTTGGAGCCGGTGGAGATCTCAGGGTCGGCTCCGACCCTTACTCCAACCCGGGCCCTCGGGTCCGAGTTTGGTACGGACTTCTTCGGCTGGACCGAGGGTGATGTTTGGGACCGATGCTTTCGGTTCCGAGCCTCCCTCTCGGTGCTTCGCTGCGGGACTTCCGTCTACTATCATGGCCCGGAGACTGGGCGCTCCCAGGATTCTGGAGGTCCGGCTTTCAGAGCCATGAGGAGTGCGTTGGCGAAATTCTCTTCGGCCATCTCTCCGGTTTTACCAGCACCTTCCTGGGCGTGGAGACTGGGTCTTTGGTAGTTCCCTGTCTGTGGCCAGCGGGCCCCGAGGCCTGAGGTTACCCCCAGTGGGGTTCCCCTCTTCCTGAGGGTTTTGAGTCATCTCCAGAGGAACCCCAAGGAAGAGATCGTGCAAGAGGAAGCACGTGGACTCCCCGAGTCTATCACATCGGACACGGATATGGATGATGCAGAGGGTCCCTAAGTCGTCCTCTGATGATGTCTCCTTTGCAGACATCTTAGAGATCCTCAAACAACGAGGCGGCTGGATGTCCAAACCCCCTCTGCGGACGAATCAGTGCTCCTCAAGGCCTTTGGGGCTCAGCCCTCCGCCTCCTGGGTGTCTCCGCCCTTGACGAGCTTCTGGATTTAGTTTGTCGAAGGGCGTGGGAACACCGGATACTGTGGAACCAGTCCCTTCTCGTCCAAACAAATTCTTATCTGCTCCCCGAGAAGGAGTTCCTTACTAAAGGCGTGGCTGTAGATGCCATGGTGGTGGCATCTGCTACACAGCAGGGCGTGGCAGAGGCTTCAGCGTCCATCCATCCTCCTAATAAGGAGTCTAGGAGTATGGATAGGTACGGAAGCGCACCCTGACTTCAGCGGCCTTTACCTAAAGGTCTCTGAATTATTTGGCACATTTTACTAGGCTTCAGAGGGATCTGGTCAAGGAGTTGTCAGACTCCCTCTCGGGTAACCTACCTGAGCAGCTAGCCCAGTCTGTTAGCTCTCAGTTGGCTATCCTGGCGTCAATTGCTAACTCGTCCATGAGGCTCATTTCCTATGCGGCCGAAGGCGGGTAGAGCGGCAGGCACAGGCGTGGCTCTCGTAGACAGGCCTGGCTCCGCTTGTGTCAGTTCTGGAGGCCTTCAAGTCTTCCTTCGCCGGCGCTCCCTTTGATGGGTCCTCATTGTTTGGACCCAAGGTGAAAGACACCCTTACCGCTGTGAGCAAGAGGGAAAAACGTTATCTGCCGTAGGGGCCCGTTATTCCACTCCCTTTCGGCCTTACCCCAAGGCCAAAGGAGGGGAAAATGTGGTTCGAAATCTCGCAAGTTTTTCTCCCAACAGCAGGAAGATTCCCGTCCAGAGGCAGAGGGCGGGAAATTTTTCAGGGAGACGCCGTCCCAGAGGCGGCAGAGGGCCCGCAATTCTGGAGACCGCGAGTCCTTTCGTGGCTCTTCAGCCTCCCACGACATGAGGGATTGCCCGGCTGTGCTGCTCGAGCCAGTCGGGTGTCGTTTGCCAAGCACCTAAAAGCCTGGGAGTCAATCACTCAGGACAGATGGGTGCTTGGATAATTGCCGGAGGTTACACCATCCCATTCAAATACTCACCCCTCCGTCCAAGAGAATCCCGGACCCACCACCCAGTCAAAGGGAAATAGCAGCCGCAGAAGCTTCAAAGCTGCTACAAAAAGGAGTCATCCAACCGGTCCCCACAGACCAAATCGGATCAGCAAATTACTCCAGGTTCTTTTTAGTGCCAAAAGACAGGGGACCTGAGACCAATATTGGATCTCAGCAGACTGAACCTATCCGTTCTGAAATCCAAATTCGAATGGTCACGTTGCAATCCATTCTCCCGTTGTTGGAGAAGGATGTTTGGATGTGCTCCATAGACCTCAAGGCGCCTATTATCACATACCGATACATCAGGCGTCCAGGAGGTATCTGCGCTTCAGCCTGGGAGCCAGTCATTACCAATTTTGTGCTCTGCCCTTTGGTCTCACCACAGCCCCAGGGTGTTCACCAAGTGTTTGGCAGTAGTGACGGCTCACCTGAGGAGCCTTGGATTCCAAGTGTTTCCCTATCTCGACGACTGGCTCCTGACTGCCACCACCAGGCATCTACTTATGGACAACCTCAAAGCCACCATCTCCTGGGTGTTTCCCTGGGGATTACATTCAATTGGTCAAAGTCTGTCTTGCTGCCCTCTCAGCGCATAAAGTTTATAGGAGCAGAGATAGACTGAAGATTGATGCGTGTCTTTCTTCCTGCCGAAAGGATCCGAACCTTACAGGGCCAAGTTCAAGCTCTGATCTCGAGATCCAAAGCCCCAGCCAGGATGGTCCTACAGGTTCTAGGCTCAATGTCTGCCACGGTACTTTTAGTTCCTCTAGCAAGGTTACACATGAGGATTCTTCAGTGGCTCTTATCAACTCAATGGACCTTTCAAGATCTCCCCCTCAATCATCACATCATGATTACGGAAATATGCAAAGGGACCTGCGCTGGTGGCTTCAGACATCCAACTTAGATCAGGGCAAACCCTTTGTTCTCCCCCCTCCAGCGGTTACCCTGACGACAGATGCCTCCCAGATAGGGTGGGGGGGGCATTGTCTGGGCAGGCTAGTTCAGGGCTCCTGGCTTCCGGACGAAGCTCTTCTCCACATCAACGTGTTGGAGATGAGGGCTGTACTTCTATCCCTACAGGCCTTACACAAGTTCCTTCCTCAGGGTATCATCGCCATCCACACAGACAACATGTCGGTGGTTTGGTATCTGAACAAACAAGGAGGGACCAGATCGTATCCTCTTTGCAGAGAGGCCATGAGAGTGTGGGAATGGGCTGTAGCTACCAATCGCTTCTTGGTAGCGACCCACATCCCGGGAAAGTCAAATGTATTGGCGGACAAATTAAGCAGGACAATTCTCTCTCCTCACGAATGGTCTCTAAACCGCACAGTAGCAGCCCAGGTTTTCAAGAGATGGGGGACGGCGTGCTGCGACCTATTTGCGACTCCACAAAACACCAAGTGCCAAAGGTTCTTCTCCTTGATTCCACATCAGGAAGTACCGGCCATGGATGCTCTAGCTCAACCCTGGCCAACAGGGTTTCTTTATGCTTTTCCTCCAATCCCACTCCTTCCCAAAGTCATTCAAAAAGCTTCTCAGCTAAGGTCTTCAATGATTCTGATTGCCCCATACTGGCCTCGTCAGATATGGTTTCCTTACCTGAAAAAGCATGCGGTGGGCGATCCGTGGACCTTAGACCTGATCCCGGATTTGCTAATCCATCAGTCGGGACATTGGCATCAGTCCCTTCAATCTCTGAAATTGACAGCTTGGCTCCTCCACTTCCGACCTTAGTCAGAAGCCACACACTAGACCGGAAGTTGTTCACATTTTGTCTTGCCCATAAACCCACCACTAACAAATTGTACCTCAGTAAGTGGAAGAGGTTTGCTATCTGGGCTCAACTCAAGGGCTTAGACCCTATCACTGCTCCTGTCCCAGAGGTTTTGAAATTCTTAACATCCCTATTTAATCAGGGATCTTCTGTCTCAACTATTAAAGTTCAAATAGCTGCTATCTCTAAATTCCATGAATCCACGGACCCTCCTTTGATGAGCAGCAGGCTATGCAAAACATTCATTAAAGGTGCGAGTCTGTTAAGACCACCAGTATTTCATCCTGCACCTCCGTGGGATCTTGATTTAGTGCTTCGCGCATTAACATCTCCCCCTTTTGAACCGGCTGCTACTTGCGAATTAAAATATCTGTCATGGAAAACGGCATTCTTAGTGGCTATTACTTCAGCAAGAAGAGTCTCAGAGCTTCAAGCCCTGTCTATTAAACCACCATATCTCATTTTCCACAAAGATAGAGTATCTCTTAGGCCTAATCCATCCTTTGTCCCAAAGGTCTGCTCTAGTTTCTGTCTTCAACAATCTCTAGAACTACCAGTTTTCTTTCCAAAATTCTCTAATGAGGCAGAATACACTCTCCATAAATTGGATGTTCACAGGCAATTACGCTTCTATTTAGACAGGACCCAGCAACCGTAAGTCAGACCAGTTGTTTGTGTCCTTCTCAGATAATAAATTGGGCCAAACCATCACAAAAGCTACAATCTCAAAATGGATCAGAGATTGCATAACTCAGGCCTATTCTTCTTCAAATAAGCAACTCGCATCATCTATCAAAGCTCATTCTACCAGAGCTATGGCTACTTCTATAGCTTTTCATTCCAAGCTCGCTATTTGGGAAATTTGTGCTGCGGCTACTTGGTCCAACCCGCACACTTTCATTTCCCACTACAAATTGGATGTGGCATCTAAAGGGCGAGCTTCATTTGGTTCCACGGTACTCAGGAGTGTTTTCCAGTGAGCCACCCAGGATTCAGGTGCTAGGGACGCTGTCCCATCATTCAGAATGTAGGCGAGATAGGATCACATAACATCTTTTAGTTATGTACTCACCATAACTTCAGATGTTTGGGATCCATCTCGCCTACATTCCTGATACCCACCCTCCTTCCCCTGCCTTGCAGATCAGAAGAGATAGAACGGTTTTGAGCTCCACTGTTTTTATCTTGTTTCATCTGACGATGTTATATAAGCAGGGTATGCATGTGTGCATGTATGCGGACAAACTAGATCTGGGGGACTGTTGGTGGTGCATCCTGGGATATAGTAAGCTCAGCCAATAAGAGACTTCGCTCTTTGGCATAAGCGTGCCGAGTCGGAGCCGAGGGATCGGCTCCGAACCCATCATTCAGAATGTAGGCGAGATGGATCCCAAACATCTGAAGTTATGGTGAGTACATAACTAAAAGATTTCTTGGCATTAAGATTGAGCCCATGGCTCTGGCACCAAGCATCTGTTTCTGTAAGGCCCTTTTATAGAATATCCACATCATTTGGGGATTCAATAATGGCTCCCAGTTTGCAGTCATCTGCGAACTTTCTTAGCCAGAGTCCCTTAGTGTTGGCCTGTACTTCAGAGAAGTAGATGCCAAACAAGAGCGGTCCCAGGACTGAACCCTGAGGTACTCCACTTGTCACTTGTCTGGAGCTGGATTTGGAGTCGGCTACTTTTACAGTCTGGGTTCTGTCAGTAAGCCAGTTGGCAACCCATCAAGTGACATAGGGATTTATGCCCAGCTTAGTAAGTTTATCTATGATTCCAGAGTGGGGGATGGTGTCGAAGGCCTTGGCAAGTTCCAGATAGGCTGTGTGGACCGCCTTATCCTCGTCCACAGCTCTGGAGACTGATTCGAAGAAGTCAGTCAGGTTTAGGAGACAAGATCATTCCTTCACGGACCCAAACTTAACTAGGGTCCAGTGTTTGAAGGTTGCCAATGTCTTTGTTTATAAGTTCCATGATAATGTGTTCCATGCCCTTACAGATCAGACTCATTAAACTGATGGGAAGATAGTTCCCAGGATCTAAGTTGAATCCCCCCCTTGTGGAGTGGGATAACTGTAGCTGTGTGCCACTCAGTGGGCATGAAGCCTGAGGTGAGGCTATGATTAAACATGACACTTAGGTGAGGTGCCAGTTAATTTTGTTGTTCATGTAGTACACAGCCCGGGATGTCATCTGGTCCTGTGGATGCTGTATTCTTAGCTTTGGAGAGCGCAGTTTCTACCTATGTGGTTGTAATTACTGGAATTTGACAATCTTTTGGTGTTGAGATGGGCCCTTTAGGGGGGTTAGAGGGAGGTGAAGTTGGCACTAAATCAATCTGCCAGGATATTGGCAATATCCTTGGTATCAGTATATTTAATGCCATTCTGTTGTAGTTCAGAGCATATATGAGCATTGCCATTTAGATTCTTGACATAACTATAGAATGCCTTGTAGTTGTCATTGGAATCTTTGGCAATTTTATTTTTGTAACTAGCTTTGGAGGATTTTATGAGGGATCTCAGCTTCTTACTGAGGCTGGTAAGGGAGGTTTTTTTGCATCCTGGGATTTTCCTCTTTTCTACCACAGTTTCTTTCTTCTGTTGTATAGTTTGTTTATGGCAGGGGACCACCAGATTGGCTTCCTTTTTTTGGATGAGAGCGTCTTGGTTCTATTTGGGATGGCACGATTCATACATGAGTGGATGTGCTTGTACAGTGCCTTAATGTAGGATTCAGCAGTCGAACTTTCAGTGCCTGTCTGCATGGGTGTCATGAAGTTTGTCACTTCTGACTTCAGTAGCATGAAGTTGGAGAAGTTTTTTACGGAGGTTTCCTTACTGGGGGGTGGGATGTGGATGTCAAGGGTGATTTGCTTATGGTCAGACCTGACCAATGAGGGTGTGACCACTGGTGTGGAGCATCTATCTCCCATGTTGGTAATGACCAGGTCTAGGATATTGGAGCTGCTGGTGGGACAATGGATTAGTTGATCCAGGGCATTGGAATTTATGAATTCCAAGAACCATTGGGAAAAGGTGTTGGTACCCGAGTAGTTTTCCCAGTTAATGGCAGGGTAGTTGAAATCACCTATATTAGGTTGTTTGGTTGTATCTTAATATTTTCCAGTATGTTTAGAAAGGTGTAGTGAGAATCTTGGGGCATGGTGGGGGATCTGTATCAAGCTGCAATTTGGAGTCTTACCTAGTGTTAGTTGCACCTGGAGAATTTCAGATGCATTGTGTTGGGCAACTATCCTGGAGGTGTGAATATCCTTGCAGAATATAGACACTCCTCCATCTTTACTGTTTTGGTCGTGGTTTGGTGGCCGAAAAGTGTGATAAGAGTTCTAGCCTGGTATTGCAGGGGTGCTCTCTGGAGCCTTGAACCAGGTCTCAGTTACTGCACAGATATCGATGTTCTCCATTTTTAGGAGTGCCTCGAGAGAGTGCATTTTGAGGTTTAGACTTCTAGCATTGAGTAGCATTACCTTCAGATTTTGCATGTTTATATCTGTTACGGTGGTGGTTTTGTCCTTTGAACCTTGCCTAAAAAGGGCACTATAGGGGTGGCAAGAGCTTTAGCCAGTAACCTGAATCCCAGGGGTGACAGGTACAGATCATCTCTGGCAAAGCATTGTGGTTTATTGATCATGTCATCCCAGACAGACAGATACTGGATCCCCTTTGAATGACACCAGACGCTTAGCCAATTGTTGAAGTCAGTCATTTTGTCCTTATACTGTGGTATCATTCTGGACGAAGGCAGGATGCTACTCAGGGCTAGGGTCATACCTGCCTGGGCCACATTATCCAAGAGCTCTTCCATGTCTCTCTTCATGTAGTCCAGGGAGGTATGTCTCAAGTCATTCACTCCAACATGGACAATGACAGAGTCATATTTGTACTTGTTGTGGAGTGACTTGAGTGCATGCGTTATGTGTCCAAAATAAACATATTCATACAAAATTTCAAGGGATAATACTGGAATAATTACCTATGAAATGCCCTAAGATTTTGCTTCTAGTCTCAAAGGCAGTACAACATCTGCATCTTGAATTTTAATTAAGAAAACAATTGTGACAAAAGTGAAATACTGCCAGCACAGCTAGCTGGAATTTTGTAAATAATTGTATGTCGTTTGTGAATATTAATATGATTTTTATTAAAGTGTGACAGGAGGAGATACTGCCAGACCAGCTATCTGGAATTTTGGAAGTAGTTACATGGCATTTGTGAATATCAGCTTGATTCATATGCTTGTGTTACAAATGTATTAGAACTGTATGTCATATTGTATAGATGTGTGCTGAAGAGATGTTTGTATACACTATTGCAACTGTTTAGTAGGTGAAACTGAAACACAGGAGATTAACTTGCAAAACTTCTGAAGAATGGTTGAGGTTAAGTTACTTTATAGCTGGGTCATAAACAAAAGAAGTTATCTCTCAGTTTCAGTACAGTAACAGACACAATGCCTAGAACTAGAAGTTTTTGCTATTGTCTTTAAATGTGGAGGAATGTAAATTATTTTACAACTTCCACCATTTGCCTTAAATCTAAGAGAAGTATTTGTTTATGTATTTTTCACAGGGAGATGCTAAATGCTACCTCAGTGGTTGTTTTTGAGCCTAGGAACTGAAGTCAGATGACAAGAAATGATGTCATTCTGCAAACACAGGTCATTTCTGTACATTAAAGTACTTACATTGCATGTACAGCCTTCAGGTAACTTGTGGTTTGGTTAAGCCCCACTATGCTCGTGCTCGCCCTGCGCCTCTCCCTGCCCCCAAATCTCACCCGCCCCCAGTAGTGCTAAATTTATAGTTATATAACCACTCCCCTCTTTTACAACCAATGAACTACAACCACCCATTTAATAGCACACCCCCCACCTGTTGCAAACTTCCCAGTCTTCTTAATATATTACTGCTTAAATACTTTACCACCATACTCTTTCAGCTATTCGTAACGTTATTACCAAAACCAAAGCTATTACTCTCTCTCTCCTACCTTTACTGCTCATTTCATATCTCCTCACCACCTATGAAAATCAACAATAATTAGGATTCTACTACCCAAAGACCCAAACTACCACTCCAATAGTATCAAACACGAAAAACTTCACACTTCTCCTCACAACTAAATCCATAACTTCTAAAAACTACCAACCTAGTAGATCCAGATATATCAGCCCCAAAAACAAACACTATCAAAAGCTGATAATCAAAATCCTAAAACTCATAGCTTACAGCACAACCTCAGAATGGATGGAGACATCAACCCTAACCCTGGCCCATCCTCACCCACTGACTTTATCTCCCAAACTACTAATTCTCCTAACATAATATCTTCAAATAGATTCCCAGATTCATTTCTGGTCTGTCACTTAAATATTAGAAGCATAAATAATAAGTTCCATAACCTGCATGCCCTTTTGGCAGTTTACTCCCCTGATATATTATGTCTAACAGAAACTTGGCTAAAACTGGCAATTACAGATAATGAGGCATTACCACCAGGGTACAACATACTCAGATTAGACCATCATACTAGGAGAGGTGGTGGGGTAGCTATACTTTATAAAACTACACTGAATGTTACTAAGGATTCCTTACAACCACCCCAGGTTACCAAACTACAAATTAACAAAAACAAATGTATAAACATAATCCGTGGCTGGGTCAAAATAAATAAAAGCAACCGGTAAAAGAAAAAGCACAAACTCTATTTATTAAATGCAACCAGATAACTTAAGCACTTTTCATCCAGCACAGTGGCCGGACTTCTTCAGATAACAAAAAACTAATTTGAAACACACTTAAATATTTATCCAGTAAGTCATGTGGCAAATATCTTAATTAAAACTCTTAAAGTTAATTAATTAAAACTCTTCGGCTGATTAAAATACAGAATGAAAGTCAATGAATACAAACAATACATTCTCCTATGAATGGAAAGTTCATCCTTTACTACTGACTCTACTAGTAAAATGTATTTAAACATACTATTGTTAGAAATATTCCTGTTTAATGTATAACAGCTTCAGCATAAGTTATTTATGTGTGGAACATACCCTTGAACCCACTGATTATTTTAAGCAAGAGATTTTATCTCCACATACTTTTTAATTTTAAATATGAGAGGGTAGTGCATGTTTCATTTAATCCTGGAAATTGGCATTTAATCGAAGTTGCCATAGTAATTCAAGTTGTTCTAAAAATAGTGATGCTGGTCCTCCATGTGTATTTTCACTAATCTGGTCTATAATTTTGAACTTGAATTTGTGGACTCCTTACAACCACCCCAGGTTAATAATGCAGAAATTGTTATAACCAAACTAAAAATTAACAAAAACAAATGTATAAATATAATCTGTGGCTACATTCCCCCAGGCAATAACACAAACACACTAGAAGACTTATCCCCAAGGAACCATTGTTCTCAGGGACTTCAACATTGACTGGAATACCTGTTCCTCGGAATCTCCTACAACACACATAAACCTACATGGGTTTACACAGATCATATCCTCCCCCACCAGGATTGGCAAACTCAATTACAAAGAAAGTATCCTCGACTGGATACTTATCAATAACCATCCCCATATGTTACAAGTCAGGGACGTTCCCTGAAGACCTAAGTGACCACTTTCTTACCTACATAATTAAGTACAAGGCTGATAACTCCCACCAGCCCATCTACAAAACTATAAGAAATAATAGGAACTTTAACCTCACCGATTTCCAAAATGAACTCAGATTATGTAACTGGACAGTCCTGAAACAATTACCATTGGACGGCTGTAGCGTACTTTAATACCATTTTCCTTGTCATCCTGGACTCTCGCACTCCAGCTCGCTCTATTAGAACCAAAACAAAAATTGCACCGTGGCTTTCAAAACATACCAAATTAAAAATCGCACTTAGAAAGAAGGCATGGGGCCACTTGCCGTGCCACAAAAATCCCACTAGATCAACTAAGATATCAGCAATTAAGGAATGACACAAAGAAATCTGTTACATTAGACAAAAGAAAATTACTGCCATCTTCAACAGAAACATCAAAATAAACCTCAAAAATTCTGGGCAGGAATAAACAAACTTCTTCACCCAGGTCAAACCACCACTCCAACCCCTTCATGTTCCAGCCATAAAACCCCGGAGGATATTGCCAACACATTTAATAGTTTCTTCACAGAGACTATACAGTCTCTAGATAGTCAGCTAACCCCCAGTTGCTCTAACTCAGCTGTCACTATACCCAGTACCCAACTCTCCTTTAGCTTTCAACCAGTACCTATATCACTTACCCATGGCCTAATTAAGAAATTAAAGCCAACCACCCTATCTGCTGATCTCCTCCCTGCAGATTATCTACAAAAACTGCAGATGCCATAGCATACCCCACCTCCATCTTAATCAATAGAACCGTATCTGAAGCGACCATCCCCTCCATGTGGAAAATATCCCATGTTATACCACTCCATAAAGGAGGTATCTCCATTGAACTGTCAAACTTCAGACCCATAGCTATTCTGTCACCGCTGGCTAAAATTATGGAGAAGTGCATCCATAAACATCTCCTGCACTATCTTATCCAGAACAATCTGTTGGCTAGCTCTCAACATGGCTTTAGGCCATTCTATAGTACTAACTCAGCTCTCCTCTCCTTCTCTGATGTCATAAACCATAACTGAAATAATAAACTAACCTCAGCCCTCTTTCTTGATCTCTCTAAGGTCTTCGATATGGTTAACCACCAGAAACTCATCCATACTTTGAAGGCCTTCTCCTTAGATAATGACGCTCTCCAATGTTTTTAATCCTACCTCTGTGCAGAAAACAGGCCGTTTTATGGCAGGGAAAACTATCGTCCCTTCTATCCATCACCCTAGGAGTCCCCCGGGGCTCTATATTAAGACCCCCTACTTTTCTCTGTCTTTATTAATAAACTCCACTCTGTCATGCCAGAAGCAACTTGCATTCAATATGCAGATGACTCCACTTTAATCTGCTCAGCCACCTCACAGACAAAACTAATGACATTGTCCCATAATACATTTAACACTGTTGAAAATTGGCTCTCTAATCATCATCTGATCTTAAACCCTAACAAAGCAAAGCTGCTACTTTTTTCCCCCACTCGTAGGTCCTCATCACTATTCTTTACCATTAAATCTAATAATGGCACCATTATCTCCCCAGATGCCCAAACTAAACTCTTAGGTGTTATAGTAGATGACCTTAAATTTGATATGCATGTCAACCAAACATTCAAAACGATTAATAAAAAACGTGGCTCCCTTTATAAGATTAAACCTTTTCTTACTCTACTAGCTAGAAATTCTATTGCCCGTTCCCGTCTACTCTCGACCCTTCTCTATGCCCCCCCTTTATTCACCAATCTGAACAAATCTGACCTTAGCAAGCTCTCTAACTGTTATAACCACATTGCTAGATTTGCCACAGGCACGGCATTTAGGACACACCACTGTCATAACCTAAATCTTCTAGGGTGGCTTGAATTACCTAGCCTACTTCAATACAACCAGCTGATGGTGGCATATAAAGTACTCAACCAATCTGAAAATACACCTGCGCTTAAAACATCATTAGCCCCTACAGTAACCTCAAGCCACTTCGCTCATCCAACAGACTGCTAGTTCAAACATTCAAAACCAATAACTCAGCTGGGGACTCCCCGTTTGCCAACTGTTGGCAAAACTTGGAACTCCCTACCTGCTGACCTTACTCTAGTATCCTCACTAACTCAATTCAAAAAAGTCTCAGACAACATTTTAAGACACACTGGTTATGTTCTTGTTCTAATCCTGACTAGCTCCTGTCTATAATTGTGTGCTAAGCAGTGCTTTATACTACATACAAGTTGTGACATAATTGTTAGTTTAGATACTTATATAAGTTTAATAATGATCGAATGTATAACTTGCTTGACTGAACAGAGTCTGTAAACTGTTTTAACATGTATTGATATTATGATTTTTCCTGCATTATTTTTTCTGTATGTTGTGTTTGGAGCTTTTCTCCCTGGGCCTACACTGAAAATGGACATGTATCCAATCAGACTATCCTGATCAACAAATGTAAAATAAATAAATAAATATTTGGAATATTAATTTAAGAAGTCTCTGAGAGAGAGAGAGTGAGAGACTGAGCATTTTGTATTTGTCTTTGATCTGACAGCATCAGCTGGGACAACCCACTCACCACATCTAATGGTATGTTTCTTGGGTATAGTAATTCTTTTAGATTCAGTAGGAATATAGTGGAGTAGTTTAGATGTTTTCTGTATTTATTTGAAACTGTCCTGCAATATTGTTTTAAATATTTCCTGTGATTTTGAACCCTGAAGTTACTGTGATTTTCTGAGTATTTTCTTGTTCTTTTATTATTTATTATTAAATATATTTAAACCAATTTTTGTGGCTGATATTTGGGAGACATATTTAAGCTCTTAGAGTACTTGCATATCTATTTGATGACACTGTGCAGGCACTCCTAATAGCCTTGCTCTTGGTCAAACTACCATTCAGATTAATAGTAACATTACACAGTAAGATTAGACACCCTTTGTTAAGGACATTAAAGCAGCTGATAAGTAGTGGCTGGTGGTGGTAAAAACTACCTTATAGTCTGGGCAGAAGGGGGCATAGCTAGTAAACCTGTGCCAGCCTTTCCCAGGTGTGTGTGTGTGTGTGTGTGTATAAATCAAACCTCCAAGTATGTGTGTTTCAGCTACTTGAGAAGGGTCACGAAGCACTGGTTGGACAGATAGGGTGTTGGAGTTCTTAGTGTGGCCACACAGCTGAGATTTCACCCTATAGCTGTGCCAGTGGGGAGTGTTATTGGGAATCTAGTGAAAGAGGGAGAAACCAGCCCCAGACTGACTGTGGTCTCTGTGTGCTCATAAGAGAAACTGCACTTTACTGTGTAGGTACTTGTCATCCTCCCAGTGTGTGCATCCCTCACTGGTGTTAGTGGTGAGGATTAAGGCTCCTTGATTACAGAGTCAGTGCTGGGGTGTTACATATTAATTGATGGACAGTGGTGGGATATCCATATCACATAGTAATTGATTTGCAGTGGTGGGATATCCACATATTAGGATTCAGTGGTGTGGATACTGAATTCCTGTAGCCTGTAAACTGGTCAATAAGGAAGGTGTTTGTACTCTCAATCAGCCACACAGTAAACATTCAGAGTTTCATATTACAATTGATTTATTTATTTTTTTTCGCTTAGCCAGAGTGAGCAGGCAAGGATGTCAGTAGGGGAGTATGGCAAGCTGACAAGGAGCCATTTGGCTGAGATTTGCTAGCTGAAGGACTGGTGCATGCTAACCTAATGCAGAAATGATTGCAGCCTTGGGCACAGCTGCATCACAGACAGCAACCAGGAGGATAATCAGACCTGCCTTAAAAATGTACACCTCTCAGAATATGGACAGTTCAACCTTTCCACAGAGGACTTAAAAATCTGTCTGGAGTGAGGGACTTGAACTGGGGAACAAACATTTGGAAATAGAAGCAGCAAAGAGACTGAAACGTCTGAAAGTTGAGGAAAATGAGAAACTGCAATGTCTGGAAGCTGAGGAGAATGAGAGGCAGAGGCAACATGAGAAGGAGATGCTGACTCTTTATCGGGGTCATGGAGGTAATGGGGAAGAGAGGAACCAAACCCCTGGAGCAACAAACATCAGTAAATGTCTTCCACAATTTATAGAGGGGGATAATGTTGATAGTTTCATTCATATGTTTGAAAGAGTTTGTAAACAGTACAATGCTGACCAAGGGCTCTGAGTACGGTTCCTGACCCCCTTACTCCATGGTAAAGTTGTAACTGCTATTTTAAATTGCCTGATATGGATTACTTAAATTATAATACTGTTAAAAATTGTCTGTTAGAGTGTTTTAAGTTAACACCTAAAGCTTATAGGAAAAAAATTCATGAACATACACGCAAGTTAGATGAAAGTGCATGTGAATATTTTGCTGAGTTAAGCACTTATTTTCATAGCTGGGTAAGAGGGTGTCAGGTCACCACTTTTGAAGAACTGACAGATATTTTTTTGAGGGAACAGGCCCTTAGCACTTTGTCTGAGGACATTAGAATCTGATTAGCAGATAGAGAATGTAACACGGCAGATGAGTTGGGGAAAAAGGGAGATCTATACCTAGCAAGTAGAGCATCACTGCACAGGAAATGGATATCCAGTGCTGCTCAGGTGTCTAAGGGAACCCATGGTGGGCAGCCTAGACTGCCTGAACAGAGTCCACCAGTAGCAGGGGAAGCCACTAGTCCAAGTAAACAGTGCACATCCAGGACAAAGGGTTAAATGTTTTAAATGCAACCAGTGGGGCCATGTATCATACAGATGTCCATGGAGGCAAGATGGGGAACAGAAAGTGGGAGAGCCAGCAAGTGGGAATGACAGAATGCCAGCAGTAAGTTGTCTGGAGACAACAAAAGTACCAGACTTCCACAAGAGTTTATATCCTATCTTAGTAGATGGAAAAGAGGCCACTGCTAAGAGAGAGATACCCTCTGACCTAACTATTGTGAAACTTGCAATGGTTAAAGAAGAACACTACTTGCTTAGGCAGAATACTCCAGTCACAGCTTTAGTAGGGACCCTATTCCTTTGGCTAAGGTTCACCTTGACTGGGGGGGTGGAAAAGGAAGCCAGCAAGTAAGTGTGTTTGAGGAAATCCCTGCAGATGTCCTAATAGGGAATGAATTTGATAATGCAGTACATTGTGTGTATGCAGTGAGATGCAGTCCAGTTTGGAGACAAGCATGTGAGTCTGGTAGTATGAGGAGTCCCAGGCAGACGGCACACTTGCAGCCAAGACTGGACAGGTGATTACTTCAGGGAGGGAGCTACCCTGTAGCAGTGAGACTGAAGGTGAGCCACAGCTGATTGTGGGTACTGATGCTCCCTTGGACAGAGTGACTGCAAGGGTAGAGGTGAGTAGTAGTACCCAGGCTGACTGTAAGGCACCGCTGTCCGAGGATACCAGACTTCCTGTGGAAGGGGAGATGGGAAAGGTTACCAAGAGAGAGTTGAGACGGGCTCAGCTCTCAGACCCTACATTACAAGGCCTGAGGGAGGTAGCCAGTGAGGCATCTGATTGTCAAGGAAATGGGGAATCTCTATACTGGGACAAATGGTTACTGTACAGAGACTGGACTCCTGAAGGAGGGCTAGAGTGTGAGAGAGTACAGCAGTTGGTAGTGCCCGGAGCCTACCATCTAGCATTTCTAACCATAACAAATGATATTCCCTTTGCAGGTCATATGGGCATAAAGCATACCAAGAGACATATTAGGCAGAACTTTTATTGGCCTGGGATTTCCAGAGATGTAACAGTGAGCAGTGCCAAAAAGTAGGCAAGGCAGGAGATAAGGTGAAATCTCCTTTGATGCCTTTGCCTGTGATTGAGGAGGTATTTCAGAAAGTAGATATGGATATTCTGGGGCCTTTGTGTACCCCAAGTTCCACAGGGAAAAGTATATCCTAGTGGTAGTGAGGTACCAGGTACTGTGAGGCAATGGCTCTGTCCTTCATTGAGGCAGAAAATGTGGCAAATGCTTTGTTAGAGATTTTCAGCAGGGTAGGTTTTCCAGAAGAAATAATTAGTGACAGAGGTGCCAATTTCACATCAGACCTGCTGGCTTGCTTGTGGGAGTGCTGTGGGGTGAAGAACCTAAAAACCACCCCCTGCCATCCCCAGACTAATGGTCTTGTTGAGAGGTTAAACTCTACACTCAAGACTACGCTACAGGCATTTGCAGACCAGATTAAGAGGGAATGGGACAAATATTTTCCCTATCTGTTGCTTGCTTACAGAGAGGTGCATCAGGAATCAACAGGTTTTTCAACCTTTGAGCTACTGTATCAGCATAGGGTGAGGAGACCTCTACATTTGATTTGAGATGAATGGGAGGGTGAGTGTGAATCCCACAAGAAGTCTGTTGTGGCATATGTCCTAAACCTTAGGACAAGGCTCAGAGAGCTAATGGGCTTGGCCTGGGAGAACCTGTCAGAAGCCTAACAGCAGAAAAAGGTCTAGTATGACAGGAATGCTTGAGCTAGAGACTATGCTGTAGGGCAGCAGGTAATGATTATCATTGCTTTCAGACCCAACAAGCTGCAGCCAGCCTGGGAGGGACCCTTCAAAGTGGTAAGTAAGGTCGGTGATGTTAACTACATTGTAGAACTGCTAGGTGGGAGACAGGACACAAACTGTATCATGTTAACATGATGAAACCTTACCATGATAGGGAGGCCCTGGTGCTAAGTATTTGCAGTAAGAGGCAGGAGGAGTCTGAGGGGGCTCTATGGATACAAAGAGTCAGCCAGTCAAATCCCAAATTACTATGGTGGAGACTAGGGTTACAGGCTTATGATAGGACAGGGCAGCACTGTACTGGGGTCAGCAATGGCAAGCCAGCTGGAATCTCAAGACAGGGTATGGGGTACTGTTATTCCCAGATAGACCTACCCTTCTCAAGAAGTGTTTCTCAAGTTTCCCTTGAAAAACTAGCTTGAGTCTTCGGGGGAGGGAGAAGTGTGACAAAAGGGAAATACTGCCAGCACAGCTAGCTAGAATTTTGTAAATAATTATATGTCATTTGTGAATATTAATATGATTTATATAGGAGTGTGACAGAAGGAGATGCTGCCAGCCCAGCTATCTGGAATTTTGTAAGTAGTTACATGTCATTTGTGAATATCAACATGATTCATATGCTTGTGTAACAAATGTATTAAAACTGTATGTTATATTGTATAGATGTGTGCTGAAGAGATATTTTATACACTATTGTAACTGTTTAGCAGGGGAGACTGAAACACAGGAGATTAACTTACAAAACTTCAGAAGAATGATTGAGGTTAAGTTACTTTATAGCTGGGCCATAAACCAAATATATATTATCTCTCAGTTTCAGTACAGTAACAGACACAATGTCTAGAACTAGAAGTTTTTTCTATTGTCTTTAAATGTGGAGGAATGTAGATTATTTTACGACTTCCACCATTTGCCTTAGATCTCAGAGAAGTCTTTGTTTATGTATTTTTCACAGGGATATGCTAACTGCTACCTCAATGGTTGGTTTTGAGCCTGGGAACTGAAGTCAGATGAGAAGAAATTGTCATTCTACAATTATCCCAGCAGTAATATTTGGAATATTTATTTAAAAAGTCTCTGAGAGAGAGAGAGAGACTGAGCATTTTGTATTTGTCTTTGACCTGACAACATCAGCTAGGAAAACCCACTCATCACATCTGACTTGTCTTGCTGTAATAGTAAGTCTTTAGGGTATAGTAATTATTTTAGATTCAGTAAGGAATATGGTAAAGAGTACTTTAGATGTTTTCTGTATTTACTTAAGACTGTCCTGCAATGTTGTTTTAAATATTTCCTGTGATTTTGAACTCTGAAGTTACTGTGATAATTTACTGATTATTGTTCTTTTATTTATTATTACATATATTTCAACCTATTTTTGAGGCTATTTGTGAGACATATTTAATCTCTTAAAGTACTTGCATATCTATTTGTTGACAGTGTGCAAGCCACTCCTAATAGCCTTGCTCTTAGTCAAACTACCATTCAGATTAATAGTAACATTACACAGTAGGATTGGACACCCTTTGTTAAGGACCTTAAAGTAGCTGATAAGTTGTGGTTGGTGGTGGTGAAAACTACCTTATAGTCTGGGCAGAAGGGGGCATAGCTAGTAAACTTGTGCCAGCCTTTCCCAGGTGTGTGTGTGCACGTGTGCATGTGTGTGTGTATATAAATCAAACCTCAATGTTTGTGTGTGTCAACTACTTGGGCAGGGACATGAAGCACTGGTTGGACAGAGAAGGTGCTGGAGGTCTTGGTTTGGCCACTCAGCTGAGATCTCAACACTATAGTTGTGCCAGTGGGGAGTCTTATTGGGGATCTGGAGAAAGAGGAAGAAACCAGCCCCAGACTGACTGTGGTCTCTGTGTGCCCTTAAAGGAAATTGCACTTTACTGTGTATTTACTTGTCATCCTCCCAGTGTGTACGTCCCCCACTGTTGCCAGTGGTGAGGATTAAGGCTCTTTGATTACTGAGCCAGTGCTGGGGTGTCACAACAGTCATTTACTAATTTTGCATAATTTAAAAAAGAATGAAGTCTCACTTTTAGAAGGAAATGCACAGAGCAGGATTCACAAATCTTTGACCCATTGTGGTAAGTGAATTTGTATGATAAGCTGCCATGCACAGACATTGTGTGTGATTCAGAAAAATAAGCTGCATGACATGTCCGTGATGAGCAGTAGAGTCTGGCTTACTATGATAATGGCTGTAGGATGACACAGTAATGAGCAACATTATTAAAATGAAATCTCTGTGTATGCTAATGAGATAAAACAAGATGGTGGAGCAAATCATAACTGTATAATTACCATGCAATGGTCAGCCCTTGAGAGCTATTATTAACTATTATTTGGTTGTTTTTGATACTGATACTTAGCTATGCAGCAGTTTTATTTACAGAGCAAGATGCAATATGTTTCATTTAAATTTTTGCATTCATCACTTTATTTTTCTGTTAGCTATTTAATTATTCAGTTCAGCATGACTATTTTGTTATTCAAAGCTCAGTGTCTCATTACACTGAGCTAGGTCTTTACTAGGGAAAACAGTATCTTATTAAAATAAGGAATCAAATTTCTGACAATATATGAATAAATCAGTGTGTTCTGACAAATAGTTATTCCATCATAAGCCAGGATTGTAGGTATTAAAACAAGGCTACTTTACTGTTACCCACCAAATTATGCATCAGGCTATCTTGATCATGGGATACCAGGCGTAAACCCCTAGGGACCTAGTTGCAATACTCATACATAATGGAAGTCATATGCCTACTCTTAATGGAAACTAGCAAGAATTGAACTTGAAATTATTGACCATATCAGTCCCTTTGACAGTTCTTATAAAACTTTGAGACTTACATATGGGAACTCGGATATGGACTGCACATAAGGCCACCATTTTTTCACCAAAGTACATATGTGTGGACAAGCAAGGAAGTGGCCTGATCATATTTCCATAGTCAATACTGGGAGTGTAGGTGGTGGCATCTTTTCAGTAACAGAAAAGTTCCCTTATCTGAAAAAAAAGTGTGTGTGTGTGTGTGTGTGTGTGTGTGTATGTATGATTTTTGCCTGTAATGTATTTCCTTTAATTACAGATATTTCCTGGCACATACAGAATTTGCTACCCTAAAAATCTCTTACAGAAATCAAGTATAGTGTGTTGGTAGACTGTTGTACTTATAGAAATCTAGTATAATGCAGCTTGGTAAATAACACATACTAATGGTCACACAGGCATACTGGTGATGTCTACCAGCACAAGGTTATATCTTGAAACACTTTTACATTTCCTGTAAAATATTTTGTATAATGAATTTTGATATAAAATTATAATTTGTATTAGCTGTGCTTTTAATTATAAAGATAATGAAATAGTTGTATCTTGGTGTCTAAGTCCTGAAATGAATTACACAGGACAATATTAAAGTTGAGAGTTTTGCAAAGCGGAAAGTAGTTGCATCATTGCAAACTGAAAGTGTTACAAAGCAATATATAGAAATGACTAGCCGAACTGAAAAGAATGTATTACTCCCTGAAAGAGTTTACTGTGTTAGAATGAAGTATATAAAGTGTACAGGCCGAGCACAATATTAATCTTTCTGTCAAGCAGAAAGAAAGCTGTAGAAATAGTACAGTACAAAGAGCATTGAGGAGAGAAAGATTGAAGATGGGCAGAACTGCACTAAAATGGCTACAGATGTTTAAGGTACAGTATACATCTTGCTAGACCCACCACAATGTGGATGGTCTATTGACAGCATATAGGTCATCCAATGGGCATGAAACACACAGTTTCAAGCTAGGGTATCAGTTGTAGATAGCTTGGTAGATCTTGCTAAGCAAATGGTAAAAATGAATGCAAATATTGTAAACAGAGCTGTATTTTGTGTGTATATTATATAACTAGAAATGCTGTTATAAATAGATATGTGATTCTTTAAAAAACAGAGAACTTTGATATATTAGCTGGAGCAGGTTGACTTACTAAAACAATTAATGCCATATAAAATAAGGGTTAAGTTAAGCCCACTCAGAGTGGCTCTGGAAGTGGGATATCACAGTGATTAAAGACCTGGAATAATATGCACTCTCTGATCAGGTATACCTGTAATGCTTTACTATGATCAGATTAAATAAATTCTGGGAATAGTAAAGTATTTCAACTTGTTTCATGTAAGTAAACACATATGTACACATACTGTCTTTGACATGCAGTCGCTTTGACCAGCAGACTGTCTGCCTGATAAAAAAAATATGCACTTTCTGATTGGGTGCACCTTTGATGCTTGAATATAATTAAGTGAAAGAAATGATGGTAACAGTAATCAATTTCAGCTTGCAATTGCCTTACATCCAGCACAGAACACACACCATCATCATCAACCCCTTTTTTCCCATTTCATACATGGGGTTGAGTTGTTGTATCAGCTGTTGCCATCACTCTCTCTCTCCCTCTCCAATGCCACTCTACTATATTCTTCAATAGTCAAGCCTGATTGTAGAGGCCTTCTCTCACACAATCCATCCCTCATTTCCTCGTACATTCCTCCTATCTGTCCCAAATTGTCTTCACTAGATTGTCTTCTACTTTTCTGCACGTCTGAACCACCATAGTCTGTTCTCATTGACCTTCTCTGCAATTGGAGCTACTTTGGCCTCTTCTTTGATATCAGCTTTCTTGTCTGTCCTACAGTGTACATCCTACTACCTCTAACTTCTTCAGCTGTTCTGCCTTTACTGCCCAGGTTTCTGTACCATAGAGTAGTACTAGCTGCACTACTGTTCTGTACACCTTACTTTTCAGCTTCTTTGGCATTCTTGTGTTGTATACTACAGAAGACACTGTGTGCCCCCACACACACACACACACACACACGCACACATATACACACACACAGCTTTTGAAAACCATGTTAATGATCATTTATTTGTATTTCAGTAGCTGTAAAGATCAGATGCTTTTGCCAACAGTCTGTACAAATACCACCTTGGGTCTCCCCTGAAAACTGAAAATTGGCCACAAAACAAAGCCAGTCAGATAAAGTAAGCAAGTAAATAAATAAGACTTTCAGAATGTCCGTTTTGTGAGTCTGTGTCAGGTGGTGATTTCACTACTGCTGTCTAACAATGAATTTTAATGACCAGAATCACCTTTATGAGATAGAATTATTTATTTATTTATTTTATTTTTACATTTGTTAACTGGGTTAGTCCAATTGGGCCCAGAGAGCTCTTTTCCAGTGGAGACCCGAGGAGAAAAGCCCCAGGAAATTAATTAAATAATAAGAAAAAACTAACAATGTTATGTTAAGACATGCAGCTGCTTATGAAATAAGGTTCCATAAAATGCATTTAAAAATGTTGGATGTCATTAAAGTTGTAAGGAAATGTCCACCAAAAATGAAATTGGTATTTACTGATCTTTGTGGTCAGAAATTACTACTCATTTAAGTGTTCTTCATTATAAAGTATATGAGGTCCCACACATGGTATTTTCTAAAGCTGGTATAAAATGTCTTACTTTTGTAAAGTTATGAAAAAATGTTGGCCACGTAATATAAAGAGCACAACTCAGAAAGGTTATTGCAAGGTATAAGCCTGGTGTATTCCTTGTGGTAACCATTTCCATTTCAAAGATTGCCCTAAAACAGTGCTGTACCACGAAAAGGTGCAGCAACATGGTGGGCTGTCTCTGTGGTCTAACATAAATGCCAATGAGGCATTCTAGGGGAGTGACCTATGCAAATTAGACACATGCTTTCCCCTGACCTTTTGCGGATTTGGTTTAAATATTCTAAACCTTAGTAAAGGTACCTGGAAATCTTCATCAGGTAAAATATTTGTATTGTTAATTAGTTTGCTTACCAGGTTAGTACACTGATCACAATAGGCCATCCATAGGCATATTCCTTGTGAAGAAATTCACAAAAACAAAACAAAACTGATTCATAAGCATGGAGTAAACACAGAAACTACAAAGTCCAGGAGACAACTGAAATAATGAGGAAATGTTATTAATAAGGCAGAAAAACAAATGTGGATTAATTTTAGTAGTAAATATGGAAGGTAAGCAGCAGGTGAGAACAAAAGGTGGAAGTAGAAGTGATGTAGGGGAGACAGAAGTTAATGTATCCAGTGGAAAAGCACTTGCAGTCAGATTTTTGATAGAGATGTCTTTCTGAGTTGTGCTCTGAAAGTGAGGACAAATGAGATTTCTGTTAAGTGAGGGGGGAGGGAGAGATTGCCAGGGTTTGGTAGCATGAATGGAGATGGAGTGGTTGGTAAGTGCAGTTTGTTTTTGGATGGTGTGGAGTGATGGAGTGGTTGGTAAGTGCAGTTTGTTTTTGGATGGTGTGGAGTGATGGAGTGGTTGGTAAGTGCAGTTTGTTTTTGGATGGTGTGGAGTGGTTAGTAAGTGCAGTTTGTTTTTGGATGGTGTGGAGTGATGGAGTGGTTGGTAAGTGCAGTTTGTTTTTGGATGGTGTGGAGTGATGGAGTAAATTGGGAGAAGTTGTGGAGGTTGAAAAGGGTGATTTCATTATGAGATATGACAACAAGAGCAGGAAGACACCTATATGAAGAGGCGGTAGGAATAGCTGAGGTTTGTAGGTGACTGGGAAACATCTGTCTTTGGAGAGATGACCGGGAGATTTTGTTTTCAATGGACTGCAGTGTGTAGAAGTTATTTAGAGGTTATGGCTATGATCAGAAGCCCATACTGAAGTTGATCAAGGAGGACTCCTTTGCCTTTTGCAGCCCTAGCTGATCTGGACAGAAATTGAGCTATTTTCCAGGACCAGAATAAAAAGAGAGTTAATCTTTTTCCTGTTTTTTTTTTTTTTTTTCTCCAATATGGATATGAAAGATAAGTGACTAGTCCAGCCAAAAACCTAGGTATTTAAAGGGCATGGTTGTTTCTATAGGGGTACCACTGAGATCTACGATGTTGAGATTTTTAGAAGATTTTTGTTCAGCTATTGTGAGGTTCTAAATATCATACTTTTTGTTTTGGAGGACTTTTGGAGTAGTTTTATAATTGTTTAGCCCAGAATCATGCTGTGTAAACTATGCATCTACTATATTGTATTTCTTTCTCTCTCACAAGCAGCGTTTGCAAATGGTCATTGTTCATCAATGATTGACCCTGGTTAACAAACTGAATAAATCAATAAACAAAGCAATGAAGTATTCTAGGTTTTAAAGCCCAAAATCATAAAACATGGTTCATTTTTCTTTAGATTGTTGCATGACCTATAGAGAAGTGATGCTCATTAGACAGAACTAGAACTTTTAGAGCAGTATATATGTACAATCTTCAGCCTATGTGTCAGTGGCATGTGGGGTTTATTAAGTTGAATAAATGGGTGCAGAAGACAAAATCACAGCATTTCCTAATTGGGCATCAGTTGGCTTTTGTAAAGATATGATAATGAAGATTCATTTGAGAAATAAAGCTATTGATTATGTTAAAAAGAGCCTCCAGATCATATACGTTTTAGCAGATGTTCATAGCTTATAAATGTTTACTAGGCTAATGACCACAAGGGCCTTTTTAAGCCTAGACATGCATCCCAAATCTCTGACAAGTTCTCGTACCCTTGGTAAGTGTAAGCAGAGACTTGGGAGTTGAACCATTTACAGGCTACATGTGTCCATTAAAGACATAGGTGCCAAACCAGGGATGAATTTCCTGTTCCCCATCCAGTTGTCCAAATTACACGAGCTGGATTAGGGAGGAACTCTGCTTCACATGGATGGGGAGCCTGTTTGAGAGTGAGAGAGCAGTCTCTGGGATACCTACCTAGGATCATAGGAGGTTACTAGGCTAATGGTCCTAGGCCCTTACAAGCCTAACCATGTTCAACCTGTGTTCCCAAGGGTGTCTGTTTGAATCAAACACTAAAATCAGCACCTACTGCCCCTGTCTGAGAGGGACACAGGTGGAACCTCCAGGGTGTACTTCCGGTTACCCATCCAGTCATTCAAATTAAGCTTAAAATTGGGCCAGTGAGGGGCTTTGTTTAACACGAATAGGAAGCCTGCTCCAAAGGTGGGGCAACCTCTGTGAGACAAATCTGTGTCTCTGGCAAGTTTTGTTAATGTCACATACAAGGTTAAGGTCCTTTGAGTGAGTGGCCCGTGTGTCAGTTGACTTGCAAATATGCGGCATTTCCATTATAGCTGGGTCAGAAATTGCTCTATATGCAAAGCACAGCTCACCTCTGAGTAGTCTGTATGAAACAGAGTAAAGTGACAATGATTTCAATCTATCTACATAAGACAGAGCTTGAAGACCCTACATTTTCTTTGTAAGGAACCTTTGCAGTGTCTCCAGTTGGTGCAGGTGTTTGGAAAAGAACATACCAAACCAGCATTGTACTCTGTTATTGGCCTGATGAGGGAAGAGTACAGGGGGGTTATAACTTCTTTTTTTTCTGAAGGTAATGCCCTTACTTATGAGATGAGCAGTATAGAATGCTGTTCTTACCAACGTGGAGACATGGTGATCGAAATTCAGGTTGCTGTCTACCTGTCTGCCCACATCTCTCAACACTGACTGTATGCTTAAGGTATTGCTATTGATGTGGTAATTTGCAAGAACATCACCCTTGCAAAAGGGGATGGTAATGCATTTTTTGCATTAATTTAAGACCATGACTTTGGCACCTGTCATTAGTCTGCATACGACCTTCTTGCAGGATGATGACATCTTTAGGTGTTTCAATGATCGCTTCCAGTTTGCAGTCATCAGCAAACTTTGTCAGCCACAGTCCTTTAGTTTTAGTCTGTACTTTGGAGAAGTAGATTCTGAACAGTAGGGGTTCCAAATCCAATCCCTGTGGAACACCACTGAGTACAGGTCTGCTGGAGGAGCTGAAGTCACCTATTTTGACCGTATGAGTCCTGTCAGTGACCCAGTTTGCAAGCCACCTGACAATATATGGGTTGATACCCAGCTGGGTGAGTTTATCAATGATGCCTGAGTGGAGGATTGGGGCTAAGTCTAGGTAGGCTGTATACACAGATTTCCTTCATCTAGGGCTTTGGTGAGCCCTAGATGTGGGTGTCTTGAAGAAATCCACCAAGTTTAAAGGAACTATCTCCCCTTGACAAAGACATACTGGGTGGGGTCAAATGTTTGGAGATTTTCTATATGTTTGTTAATTACCTGCATGATGATTCATTCCATGGCTTTGCAGATAAGGCTGGTCAGGCTAATGAGTGTATAGTTCCCGGGGTCCGTGGATACACTCTCTCTACGCAAAGGAATGACAGTAGCTGTTTTCATTCTGCTGGGACTAAGACAGTGCTTAGGCTGTGATTAAAAAAGTGTACCTAATGGTGATGCTAATTCCTGTTTTAACCTATGTAGAGCACAGCACGGGATGTTGACTGGTCCCATAGAGGCTGTGTTTTTGGCCTTCAAGATGGCGTTTAAGACCAGCTCCTTGGAGATACTGGGGGGACAGGTGTTAGGGATGCTTTGGGGTATATGTGGCGGGGAGAGGGGAGTGAAGTTTTTACTGAACTTGTCAGCCAGCAGGTTTGCTCTATCTACAGGTTCTGTATATGTAGTATGAGTTCAGCACAAATCTGAGCCTTACCTTTGAGGTTATGGATGTAACTAAAGAACACCTTGTGGTTATCCTTAGTTATGAAACCTAATTTGGATTCATAGTTAGCTTTGGAGGACTTCACTAGTAGTCTTATTTGCTTGTTTAAGTTGAGGAGGGAGTGTTTCCAGTTTTGAGACAATTCCTTTCTACTCTTAGACAGCAATTTCTTTCTCCTGTTCTATAGCCTATTAATGGTAGATGTCCACCAGGCAGGTTTGTTTTTCCTTGAAGATCTTGCTTTGGCTCTATCAGGTACGGCACAGTCAAAACAATTATACAGGTGCTCATATAAAGCATTGGTGTATAACTCAGCATAGGTGTCTATTCCATCAGTGGGGGAAAGGGTTATGAAGCTATTTATGTTGTCATATAAGAGGTTGTAATTGGCCTTGGAGAAGTTTGTTAGTCTAGTTGTTGCTAGGGGGGGGGGGGGTCATGTGTTATAGTTACTTCTAGCGAGACTGATTTATAGTCAGATCAAAAAACGGATAGCCTCACACTGGGGGTTATGCAGCAGTCCCCCATGTTGGTGAACACCAGATCTAGGATGTTTGAGCCCCTTGTAGGTGTGTCAACCAGCTGGTCCAGGGCATTAGAGTTAACGAAGCCCAGGAGCCTTTCACAAAGGGAGTTAGAATAGATATAATTTACCCAGTCAATGGATGGGTAATAAAAATCACCTAAAACCAGGGTATTTGGTTGTATCTTGATTGACTCAAGTAGGCTGAGTGGATGTCCTGATTCATGGAGGGGGTTCTATAGCTGGCAATGAGCTGAAGAGTGGTCTTAACTACAGTCAATGGCACCTGAAGTAATTCAAGGGAATCATGCTGTTTAACCAATCTGGAGGTGTATTTATGATGAATATTTATATGCCACCTCCTTTAGTTCCAGTCCTTCAGTTTGTGCTCATTCTGAATGTGTGGAAGGAAATGTAACCTGGTACAGTTGGGGTGCTGTCTGCAGCCTTAAACCAGGTTTCAGTCACTGCACAAATGTCAGCATCTTCCTTGATGAAGACTGCTTCCACTGAGTGCAGTTTCTGGTTTAGACTCCTAGTGTTTAGCACCATAACCATGAGGTTATTTTAAAGGGTATTTTTACGTCAGGAATTTTGTTCATGTGACATTGCCTAAAAAAAGGCACTGTGGTAGTGGCAAGAGCCTTAGCCAGTAACTGAAATCCCAGGGATGGCAGATGAAGACCATCTCTGGCAAAGCATTGAAGTCTGTTCAGCATGTCATCCCATGCTGACACATACTAGATCCCCTTTGAATGACACCAGAAACTAAGCCAATTGCTGAAGTCAATCATTTTTTGTTTGTATTGAGATATCATCCTAGGCAAAGGTAAATGCTGCTTAAGGTTAGGGACATACCTGCCTGAGACACAAAATCAGAGAGCTCAGTCACATCTCTCTTCATATAGTCCAGTGAGGTGTATTTCAAGTCATTCACTACAACATGGACTACTATGGAGTCATAACAGTGCTTGTTGTTGACAGACTTGAGTGCGTTTGTGATGTGGTGGATCCTGGCACCTGACAGCTGATTGTGACTTTTTCCTCATCCAGCCTGGTGAGAGAGACATCTATGTATCTCACAATTGAGTCACCTATGACTAAGATATTTGTTTTTGTGTTATGCCTTAGGGGCTTGACTGGTGAGACACTGGCGTCTGATGTATTATGTGCATTATGTTCTGCAGAGGATGTGTTATTTGAATCGTGCTTGTGTTTGTGTTTGGCAGGTCTCTAATGTTTACGTAAGCTTTTGGTAAGGACCTCTCCATATATAGGTTTATGCGTTGTTGGTTTGGTAGGTATAGGAGGTGAGGTGTGCATGCTGACAACCTGCTTATTATCAAATGAACTGACTAGTGAGTGGGAGAGGCTCGATTCTAGGTTCTTGATGTAGATACAGCTCTAACATAATGAATCTGTGTGAACTAGAAGAAGTGGGTTGTCAGTGTACATGAGGCAATTGCTGCTTTGCCTCAGCATGCCCATGTTGAATAGGCTGGCTGGAGAAATTATGAGAAATTGTCCATCCATAATGCTAGGTAAGTTGATGCGGTCAGAAAACAGAGAGAAGACAGGAAGAACCAGGTAAGGTAGGTGACAGGAGAAGTGGACAAAAAATATGAAGGGCTAGTGGGTAGGATCTGTGATGATACCTCAGGATCTTCACTGAATGTATCACCTGCCAGTTGCTGACAATTGCGAGAACTCACTGATGGAGCACTAGGAGAGTACTAAGGGAAAATTTTCAGGCAGAAGTGTTTGTGTCTATAACCTCCAATGGTGCCCACCGCTGATCGGCAGAGAGTGATACACAATCGCAAACCTGCCCAAACGTGGTGCTTATATAGTAAACTGATTTAAACAAATTAACCAATAAAAAAAACCTCAAAACTGAGCCGTGTTCCAGCAACCTTCAATCAGATGATTTCTAACTGCACACTCCTGCCACTAGGGTGCGGGGGAACCCTCTCCAACAAGAGAAGGGCTAGTTTAGTGCTCAAGTTATACAAACAGAACTAGATTCAGCAGATGTGAATCTAGTCTATGCTACAGCAAACAAACAATTTCAGAAAAAAAAAGTTAAAATAAGCAGTGATATGGTAAAAATGCAATTCAAAAGTGCAATATACACTGAAAAATTCCACTTAAGTTTTGCAGAGATCAGCGGGTGCCTTGGATCGATCAGATAAATACAGCAGAGCAGTAGCTGGTCACCAAACTCTGTGGAGCTTTGCTAAAACAAGTGAAAACCCATGCACGTGCGGTGCTTGCATAGCAAATGAGAGTAAACTGATTTAATCAAATTAACCAACTCTCTCTCCAGCAGGTCCTATTTATATTACGGGCAAGGTTTAAGTCTTTAGAGTGGGTAATTCTGGTGCTGTTTGTTTTGTAGATATGCAGGAGGTCCATTAGAGTGGGGTCTAACAATGCCTGCATGCCAGGCATAGCTCTCCCCTCAACAGCCTGTAGGAGACAGAACACAGGTATAGGACCTTGAGGTGGTCTGCATAGGACATATTACTTACACCCTGTATTCTTTTAGTGAGGAACCTCTGTGGACATTCCAGTTGTTGGATATGCCTGGTTAGGTGCATACCAAAGGGTGCATTGTACTCAACAACAGGTCTGATGAATGCTGAATACAGTGGAACAATGACTTCCTTAGACTTAGATGCCATACCTTTGTTTATAGGTTGCACAACATAGAATGTTTTCCTCACTACTGTAGACGCGATGGTCAAAGGCTACATACTGTCTATGTGTATCCCCATGTCCCTGCCTACTGGGTCAACTCTTAGGGTTGTGTTGTCAATATGATGGTTACTTGCGGTGGATAACTTCCTTAAGGATACTATTATGCATTTCTTGGCATATAGTTTTAATCCATGGCTGTGACACCAGTTGTTTGTCTGTGTCAGCCCTTCCTGTAGAACATTTGTGTCAGTGTGGGATTCTAATTTACAGTCAGCCAGAGACCACTGGTGCATTGGCCTTGATTTCAGAGAAGTAAATGCCAAAAAGGAGCATTCTTAGGATTGATCCCTGAGAGACCCCACTTGTGACTGGCCTCTTTGTAGAGGTGGCCTCCCCAGTTCTAACTTCATGTGTCCTGTCTGTGAGCCAGTTGACTATCCACTAGTATTGTCCACTAGTGGCAGATCATGTTTCATCTGTATGATGGTAATATCTTTCCCTAAAGAAGGAATAGTATCAGGATTGAAGAACCTAACAAAAGCAAAATATTGTAGTAGCACAAAGATCCAGCCAAATTCTCATGTACTTAAATGACTTAACAGAGTCAGTTTTATGCCACCTGCATTATCTGGATTCCAGCCAGAACTATCCTGTCTGAGACTTGTAGAGGTCCCAAGTAACATATCTTTTGATTTGTTCAGGTTCACAATTAGACATTTGCTACCTAGCCATTTTCACAAGCTATCAAAACCATTTCACAGGGGTGGTTTGATGACTTGGTGAGAAGCTAATAACTTGTAAATGATCAAGTTATCAGAATAAAGTATAGGATTTGAAAAAGGAAGGTCAGTGTAGTGAGGGTCCAGATGACCCAAAATGGTCTATTGCATGCAAGTCCCCAAATAAAGCCACATTCAAATAATACAGCCTTCGTGCAATCAGAAAAAAATGATAATGAACAGAATCAATGAAATCAGTAATGAAGACACTAATTAGGATGCCAAATTCTTTGCCATAGAATAGCATGTGAACATTCTCAAGCAGCAGGTAGTAAGCATCTGCCTGAGGTACCAAACTAGGGAACAACCCACATTAAGTGAGATAATAAACAAATCTGCTTAGAATAAAATCAGAGCTACATTTAGCAGAGAACATTTAGGATGAGGAGTGCTATGGCTAAATTGCCAAGGCAAAGTAAAGGAAATTTGGCAGAGACCAAGTATAACAGAGACAGCGAGAGAGATTTTGGGTTAAATGATTCCACATAAAGTCCTTACATAATTTTAGAAACTAAGGGTAGGGGGATGATCAGTACCTCAGCTGCTGCTCTTAGGTAGTCTTTCTAAGAGAGAGAGTGAATTTGATTTTTTTGTCACTTTATTAAAATAAAAAGGAGGAATGGCATAAAGGCAGAAGAACAGAAATTCTGTTGGAGAAAAAAATAATTCCCTTTTGACATTTTTCATGAAGTAATGGCTCACAGTATAACTTATTAAATTACAGTAGTTAGAGATGGACCTGCATTCAAGATGGGTCACTTCTTTCCTAATAAACTTGCATTTCAAATTACTGTTGTGCATTTTGTTTTCCAGACAGATCAGTTTTTTCCCTACAGTTTAAGAAATAGTTGGATTTTCCAGTCACCCATGCTTCTGTGTCTACCATTCTTTTCCTAGAATAGAGAAATAAATTGTTCTACAGCATCTTTAGTGCATTTGCAAATGGTTACCAGAGCTTTCATCAACTGGTGGGATGTTGGCATAATGGTTAAGGTGCTTACCTTACAAACACAAGGTGCAGAGTTTGATTCTCACATGGGGTAATTGGCTAGGCTGAAAATGGCCCACAAGGGCAGTTAGCCTAGTACTAATCTATGAATCTAACTTTTAGTCAAACAAAGTTTAAGGTGATATTTTCAAGTGAACATTCAAATTATTGTTCATTCACTTGAGTAGATATCTGTTTTGTCAATACAGGTAAGCGTGTGTGTGTGTGTGCGCGCACACGCATGTGAGTATATGCTTTTTAGGGTTAGGCAAAGGGATAGCTTTAGTGTATGTGCAGGAGTCTATGGTTGTTAGGGTTAGGGTAAGTTGATGTGTTAGATGTAGTGTGGTGAATGTGTGCTGGTGCATCTGTGTGTGTGTGTGTGTGTTTGTGTTGTATAGTGGTAGTGTCATGAAAGGGGTTTTTTGAAGGTTTACAGTTAAGGTCAGGGTTAGGGTTATCATGCGTTACTAAGGTGGAGCGGGGGGGGTGAAGCCAATTGTATTACCTGTTGAGCTACTGAGACTGCTACCTGCTGTTGAGAACAGTGTGGGCAAATCAGCAAAACAAGGAACAGAGTAAAAGTCAATATTAGACAATTAAATACAGAAAGAAAATATCAGCTTGCACGAAGTGGAAGGACATGTCAAAATGCCAGAACATTAGTACATAGAATGAGTGGAGATGGGCTGACTTAGTCAACACCCATAGCAGGGACGGCTTGTGCTATTGGACTGCAGGACTGCAGCCCTCCCAGCTGTAAAATAAGAAAAATGAAACAAAATATATTATAAAAATAACAAAAAGAAAATAATAAAATAACCGTGAGTCCTGGAACATTGCGCATGCGCACTCACTGCATTTCCGATATTCGGACTGCTGGTGAACCAGTCTGGAGCATGCGCAAAGAATCCAGACTGTCTCCACCAGCAGTCCGGATTACAAAGACAACATGCACGTCTACATTTTCCCAGCAGTCTATGCAGTCAGAACTGCATAGACTGGAAGGGGATCAGACTACAACATCCGCAGGCAGGGTGGTCTTGCGGGACAGATAGGACGAGCCTTAGGTGCTCTCATGGGAAGGGCTTGCCTATTGCATGGATTAACAGCTCAGCCGGTGATGATGGTGCAGGAATGGATTGTACAGCTCAGAGCTTGCTGCTTTTGATGGACTTTGCAGGTAAGTGTGTGTAGGAATGGATTGTACAGCTCGGCGATGGTGTGTGTGTGGGGGGGGGTATCACAGAGATTGCTACTTTCAGCATGTTACTTGGTACTTTAATAAAGCTGAATATAAATTATAATTAGAACTGCAGTGCAAGGAGAAGTGGTTTGAGTTGAGTGCTGCTTGTTTTTCTTGTACTTGATTTTGACTGGCAGTCCAGTAATGTATTTAAAAAGTAATTTATTTTTTCATACCTTACAGCCTTTTTGTTTCCATCTAGATATTAAGTAAGCTGTCATGCAGCTAATGCATTGAAATATTCTTCTACACTTCACATTGTCTTGATTGGTCTCTCATAATGATGGTTTAGCACCCAGGGCAGCGTATTTAATTAAAGTTCCAGGTTTTGTGGTTTTGAGCATAGCTCCTCCCCTTTCTAGTTGACCACACCCCTTCCCATTGGCCCACCCATTCAGCTGTCTCCTGCAGCCCCCCTTCGATTTGAACTCACCAGCCGCCACTGACCCATAGTATTATAGGAGTAATAGTGAAGTAATAGAGGGGTGTGTTGGAATAACAACTAACCAATTTAAAACAGAAATCTGGGACAACGGTGGTTTGACTTGACTGAAAAAACAAACAAACATGGTAGAGCGGTGTGTCTAAATGAAGAAAACCCATCTTAAGACAGTACAGGGTGGGTCCTGTTGTGGAGCAGTTAAAGATGGACTTGGCAGGGTAGAATGCAGTGTTTTGGATAAAGGTGAAGGGATCTATTAATATTCTATGAATCTGTCTTCTGTAGTGGTCTGTTTCCTCAAAAAACAGTGGAATAAAACATTAAATTAGCAGCCATGTCTGAAGTAGAGTAGGCCCACTAACAGCCCTCATGCAGACAGCATTGCCTTATACCCTCTTATTAAACATAACAGTCTCTGTGACCACACAGCATTTGGACACCCTATAATTTCTTAATAAACATAACTGTGTCTGTGTTCACACAGCATTGGGACAAATTGTCAGTTGTGAGGAATGGTTAATCACAATGACAAACCCAGTTTAAGAACAGACTGAGGCATGTATGACTACAACAGTTGAAGGAAAAGGTGTTTCTGTTACTTTGTCTGCACAGCATAATGGTCATTATAACAGCCAGTACAACTGACCAATGTACTCCCAACATCCAATGATTAATAAAAGGATGCATCTCCAAATTAGTGTTAACCTCCTTGATCTCAGTCTCTTTAGGTCCTTAATTTTGGGAAATAATCCCCTTTTTGATAATTAGGTGCACTGCCTGTTAATAGCGATCGCAGCAGTGTTAGTTTGCATTAGTATGGGGGTGTGGGATGAGGCTTTGTCCCCCTGTAGCACCTTAAAGCATGCTAACTCAAACCCTAACTCTGCACTTTACCTTAAAAAAAGCCTTTCTGTAACACTATCACTACATAGGATAGGCTCAGACACAAAAACACATATGAACAAACATGCACAATATTAAATGTATCCCTTACCTAACTCTTGCCCTAACCTGCCAGCACTTGCACACATTCCCAGCCCTAATATCAACTGAATTACCTCTCTCTTCTCTGTTTTGAACTGTCAACATTCTCATAGTGCCCTTCTGAGTGTCAACATTTTGAATGGCAGCAGTATACACATACATATACACATAGATTTATAGGTTCATAGGTATATACTAGGCTAGCTGTCTTTATGAGCTATTTTTAAGCCTAGCCAATTTTAATTATAACAATGGGGATCAAACCCTGTAATGTATATCTGTAAGGTAAATACCTTAACCATTATACCAACCCCTAACACCACATACATACACATATCATTGCTGGAGCCTTCCTGTTTCCTGACAGAGTGCTCTTCAAACTATCTGGAGATATACAGAGCTAAGTATATTTTTCTGGCACTTCAGAGTTGTGTACTGTTAATTGTTGCTTGACTAATTTTATATCATTGCTGGCTGACTTCAGAGTTGTGCAGTGTTGTTTTTGCTTCACAGTATGTTTTTTCAGATCTCTGCTGAAGGTGTTGTTTTTCCCCTACTCACCCTCCCTATTCCTATTGCAGTTGCCCGCCCCCACTGTAGATTTGATCTGGGACAACCCCCCCCCCCCAGTCCCATCTCTTTACCTCATTCTACCTAATAGACTCCTTCTGCACTTGTTTTTAGTCATTGTTAACTTAATTGCATTTTTTTAAACTGTTTGGTCTAACATTGCTACATACTCAAGTGTGCTATCTTGCACTGCATTTGAATTGTTTTTACTGCTGTTTTAGCTACTTTTCTGTATTAAAAAAAAAAATCTAAGCCTGTTTCCTACCTTTCCTTTAACTAGTGTAGTCCAGATTCAGATTTGCTGTATCCAGGACTGTATGTAAGCTTCTGAGCCCCCCAAGCGTTCTAAGGGAAGCCTTCAAGCTTATCAGTGGGAGTGGTAAGCACTAGGTAACCTATCTACCACATAAGGAGTGGTTCTGGCCCAGAAATTGTAGTTATTGACCGTTTGGGCAGTTTTTCCATCTCTCTCAACTTTCTGATTTAAAAGCCCGCATTTGCACTTGTTTACCCCCTTTCCTGTAACTAGTTTAGTCCAGATACAGATTCTTAGTTTTAGCACTTGAATTTGCTTATTCGTGATCAGCACTTGTTCAGAACTTGTCAGCACTAAATAACCTACTAATTACTACAGCACTCAACTTTCCTCATTACCTAGAGGAAAACAGGTTTTGGTACTTACTTTCCTCACTTGCTTAGAGAAAAACAGCTCTTGTACTCACTTTCCTCACTTGTCTAGAGGAAAATAGTTTTTTTTATTCAGGCATGTCTAAGGGTCAGCTCCCAGTGTTCTCTCCTGTCTATCTGATGAATCTGGGCATCTTGGGGCAATGTAGAAATTGCCTCATGTACACAGACAACCCTCTCCTCCTACCACCCAACACCTGAACCTGTGAGAGATGCACTTATCTAGCCAAACTGGAGGTAAAGCTCTCTCCAACCAAGACTGAACACTTGACAGTCAAGAGGAGAAGGTAAACACTTGCACCACACCACAATCATCACATAGTCTCACTAAATCTACACCACCAAAATCCACACACAGAAACGCAAAAACATTCGTGGAGGCTCTCAATAATAATCTGCTCAAGCAACAGAGACCTCCAAAGCAGAAATGCAAGCAACCTCCACCCCTCAACACAAACCAAATGACACATAGCCTGCAGACTCAGTGTGCCACTCAACCACAGCCAATAAGGCAAGACAACGTACCCAACACACTAGTCATAGGTGACTCTATAGTCAGGCACACTGATGTCCCACTCACTAGGCTAAACAAGGAGAAGGTTACTGTCAGCTGCCTGTCGGGTGCCAGGATCCGCCACATAACCAATGCCCTCAGGTCACTCCACAACAAGTACAAATATGACTCTGTCATTGTCCATGTTGGTGTGAACGACCTGAAACGTACCTCCCTGGACTACATGAAAAGAGACATGGAAGAGCTCTCCGATCTTGTAGCCCAGGCAGGTATGACCCTAGCCCTGAGTAGCATTCTGCCATCACCCAGAATGATACCACAGTACAAGGACAAAATGATTGACTTCAACAATTGGCTAAGCTTCTGGTGTCATTCTAAAGGGATCCAGTATCTGTCTGCCTGGGATGACATGGTTGACAGACCACGATGCTTTGCCAGAGATTGCCTGCACCTGTCACCCCTGAGATTCCAGATACTGGCTAAGGTTCTTGCCGCCCCATAGTGTCTTTTTTAGGCAAGGTTCAAATGAAAAATTCACCACTGTAACAGGAACAGGCAAGCAAAAACTGAGGGTGATGCTACTCAATGCTAGAAGTCTAAATCTCAAAATGCCATCACTCGAGGCACTCCTTAAAATGGAGAACATCGATATCTGTGCAGTGACTGAGACTTGGTTCAAGGCGCCAGAGAGCACCCCTGCACTACCAGGCTATAACTCATACCACACTTTTCGGCCATGTAACCTGGACCGGAACACCAAAGGTGGTGGTGTGTCCATATTCATTAAGTATATCCACACCTCCAGGCTAGTTGCTTAGCATAATGCAGCCGAGGTTATCCAAGTGCAACTAACTCTGGGCAAAACTGCAATCCAAATTGTAGCTTGCTACAGATCCCCCACCATGACTCAGGATTCCCACTCCTCTTTTCTTGATGTACTGGAAAATATTAGGGTTCAACCAAACACCCTAATAATGGGTGATTTCAACTACCCCATGATTAACTGGAAAAACTACTCATGTACCAACTCCTTCGCTCATTGCTTTCTGGAATTCATAAACTCCAATGCCCTGGATCAACTTATCCACACCCCCACCAGGGGCAACAATATCCTAGATCTAGTCATTACCAACATGAGTGACCAGTGTTCCACACCTGAAGTCAACGCCTCACTGGTCTGATCCGACCATAAGCTAATCACCCTAGATATCCACATCCTGCCCCCACCCCCCATTAAGGAAACCATGGTAAAAAATTTCTCCAAAGCCAACTTCATGCTTCTTAAGACAGAAGTGGTGAAATTCATGACACCCATGCAGATGGACAATACAGTTACGACTATTGAATCCTACACAATTGTACTTTATAAGCACTTACATGAGTGCATGGATCGTACTATCCCAAACAGAACCAAGACGCTATCCTCCAAATAAAGGAAGCCAATCTGGTGGTCCCCTTCCATAAACAAACTGTACAACAGAAGGAAGAAACTGTTGCAAAAGAGAGAAAAATCCCATGAGTGGAGGAGCTCCCTGGTCAGCCTCAGTAAGAAGCTGCGATCCCTGATAAAATCCTCCAAAGCTAGTTACAAAAACAAAATTGCCACTGATTCTAAAGACAACCACAAAGCATTCTATAGCTATGTCAAGAATCTCAATGGCAACACTCAGATCTGCTCTGAGTTACAGCACAATGGCACTAAATATACAGACCCAACTGATACTGCCAACATCCTGGCAGATAGGTTCAGTGCTAACTTTACCCCCTCTCACCCCCTAAATGGCCCATCTCTATACCAGAAAAATGCAAAGTTCCTGTAATCACGGCTGCACAGGTAAAAGCCACACTCTCCAAAGCCAAGAACACAGCATCAGTGAGACCAGACAACATCCCAGGCTGCGTTCTACACAAACTACAGAACGAACTGGCATGCCAACTAAGTACCATGTTCAATCATAGCCTCACCTCAGGCTTTGTGCCTGCTGAATGGCGCACAGTGACGGTTATCCCACTCCAGAAGGGGGGAGCCACCAAGGACCCCAGAACTACTGCCCCATTAGCTTGACGAGCCTGGTCTGCAAGGCCATGGAACTTATAAACAAAGATATTGGTAATCTCCAAACTCTGGACCCCACCCAGTTCGGGTTTGTAAAAGGCAGATCATGTCTCCTAAACCTGATATACTTCTTTGAAGCAGTCATCAAAGCTGTAGACAAGGGTAAGGTAGTTCACACAGCCTATCTAGATCTTGCCAAGGCTTTTGACACCACCCCCCACTCTGGAATTATAGATAAACTCACTAAACTAGGTATAAATCCCTATGTCACAAGATGGTTTGCCAACTGGCTCACTGACAGAACCCACACTGTGAAAGTAGCAGACTCCAAATCCGACTTCAGACCAATGACAAGTGGAGCACCACAGGGTTCAGTCCTGGGTCCTCTCCTGTTTGGCATCTACTTCTTTGAAGTACAGGCTAACACAGAAGGTCTTTGGCTAACAAAGTTCGCAGATGACTGCAAACTAGGAGCCATAATCGAAACTCCTAATGATGTGGACATCTTACAAAAGGGCCTCACTGAGACAGATGCCTGGTGTCAAAGCCATGGCCTCAAGCTCAATGCCAAAAAGTGCATTGTCATCCCCTTTGGTAAAAACTCTGTACCCATGAACTACAACATAGGCGGTAGTATACTTAACACCGAAAGTGTGATAAGAGACCTTGGGACACAGGTGGACAGTAGTCTCTCCTTTGATAAGCACATTGCCACAGTAGTCAGGAAATCCTTCTACGTGGCACACATCATAAAAGATTTCTCATCCAGAAAAAAAGAGGTCATTGTTCCCCTCTACTCATCACTCATTAGACCCATTATAGAGTACAATGCCCCTTTTAGTATGTACCTCAAAAGACATCTACAACAACTGGAAAGGCCGCAGAAATACCTCACAAAGAGGATTATCAGCCTCAAACAGATGCCCTACGCAGACCGTCTCAAAAAACTCCAGCTTTACTCCATCGCATATCGCCTAATCAGAGGTGATCTCTGCCTAGCATACAAAGCTATGTCAAACCCAGAGCTGTTGGACATGCTCCACTTAAAGAAATCCCAATCCTCCGAGCTACATGCTCTAGGGACCTAAACCTTGTCACCACAATAAACAGAACATGCCGGAGGGATAGATTCCTGTCCGAGAGACTTCCCATACTCTGGAATAAACTACCTATGTATATCAAACAAAGCTCCTTATAAGCACTTTTCAAGAAAAATCTTGATGATTGGATGGGAAATAGGAAATTCATCCCTGGGATCACTTCTGTGGCTTTGCTCGACAGTGGCACAGGAAAATAATTTTCTTGGGTGGCAAAAGCCAGGGTACCTTTTTGGCTGGGCTTGTATAGGCCCTAGGGCTGATAGCCTAGTACCTACCTATGAACCTATATACACATACATAAGCATATACATGTGGTTTACTATCAAAATCTCAAAATTTGAAAAAAAATAAAAAAACGTTTGGAACAGTGAATGTCACAGTCAAATTCCTGCATATTAAGTAGGTAACAATGTTGAATCTGATCGACTTCAGCAGATTCAACATTGTCTCCGAATATCAAACGCACTGTCCCTATAGCAACTAAGTTAAGTCTCAATCCTAGACTGCATTCTACTTTTTTGCAGGGGGGGAAGCCCCTGCACTCCCCCCCCCTGTGGGGGAGTGTGCCCCATTCTCCCCGCTAACTATATATTCCAATTCCAAGATCACACTACAGTGTGGAAAGGGATGAATTTCCCAGTCCGCATTCGCTGATATGAACTATCACTCATCTAACATTCGGCCACACGGGAATCGGCCATCTGCCATTTAACATTGCCATGTTCGCCGAATCCATGTTCAACATTTTGATAGTAAACCTATACATGTACATAATTATGGTTTACTGGCAGTCTTTAAACCCATAATCCTGAGACCATAATTTCAAACTACCAAAATACTAAAGACTACGATAATTAACTCCTATGTCCCCCTGCAGGAGCCAGATTAGCACTCATTAATGGGTTCACACTGGTAGGGGGATTCATAATTCAAAATTTTCACACTAGTAGGGGGATTACTATTCAAGATTTTAGACATTGTGGTTTTCAGCATTTTAGTCTTTCAAAAATTTGGTCTCAGGATTATGTGTTTCAAGACTGTGTACTTCAATATTGTGGTAATAAACTGTATATGTATACATATATGCATATGTATACATACATACATACAAATATTTCAAGCACAGACAAGAATGCCCTTCTAGTCTGCCAATATACCAAGACAGTTGATCCCATAATAAGTTTACAGGCTGTTCTTAAAAATATTTAAACTAATGCTTGCTTTAATGTAATTTGTAGTCTATTCCATGCATCAGCTGCACACTCAGAGAACCAATTAGTACACTTCTCATTCCTGTAGAATCTTCTACACAGGTTGTCTGATAATTCTTTACTACTTTCTCATGGCCCCAAACATTCCTAGAGCTACTTTTTCAAAATGTCATACATACTTGAATAAGGTCTCCTCTTAAGTATCTATATGAGACACTGTACAAGTTCAGATATTTTAGTCTTTCATAATAACTTAACTTTTCACATCCAAGTATGCCCTTGGTATATTTCTGCTGAACTCTCGTGTTTGTTTTCGTATAAGGTTTCCATATTCTTATTATATACTCAAGTTTGGGTCTAATAATACCTCTCAACTGTCCCTGATTTTGACTCAAATTTTAGCTTTGTCCCTCTTAATCCCTTTTAACACTGGTGCCTTTTGAACAAAAGGTGGCGAATTATACTTAATAAATAATGACAACAATTAAGAGCTAATTACTTATTTTACTTCAGGTAATGCATATTAATTCACATTTTCTAATTCTGTTAATGTCTCAAGTTAATAGAGCTAACATTTTAAAATTGTCCCTGATTTTTTCTGGATTTGTCCCTGATTGGTTGAGAGCTATGGGGTCTAATGTATCTAACAAACAATGACTTCTTCATTTATATTTCCTAGACTTTATAAATCTTTTTATACAACTTACAGTTCTATAACTATCATTAACCAATTAGTTGATATGATTAGAAAAACTCAAGGCTAGATCTACCCATATACCTAGGTCCTTAAATGAATCTACCATTTCTGTTATTGTGTCCTGTATTGATTACTCATCTTTCAGTTTATGTCTCAAAAACCTCATGTTTAGTTTTTGATGCATTTATCAGCATATTATTCTCCTGTGCCCAAATGGTCAATTTAGTACAATTCTTTTGCAGACATGCCTTATCTGTAACACATGTAATCAGTTTACCCAGTTTCTTGTCATCTGCATACAGACTGCAGAACACTTCAGATGAAAAAGATAGATCTGAAAGATACAATCTAAGCAATTATGGGACTAGGATAGAGCCCTGGGGGACACCCTGATCACTTATCCAATTGCCTTATGATACTTGCAATGTCCTATTTGTAAGCCATGCAGCTATCCATCTTATCAAAAGCATATCAATATTAGTTGTTCTAATTTATTGATTGGCATTTTGTGTATGACCCTATCATATGTTAAATTTAAATCTACACAAATTACATCACAACACTATTTTTCATTCATAGTTGTTATTGTACTGTTATACAACACCATGTTAGAAGGTGGCAATAGATCTATTTTCAACTTAAGCATGTTGATGTATGGTTTCAAGTCCCAACCTTTCCAATTCTGACAGTAATTTATCCAATATAACCTTCTCCATTATTTTTCCACAACATGAAAGTATGACTCTTGATTTATCCTACTCCCCTTTCTCTTAAAGATAGTTTTAACAAGTGCATGTCTCCTGTCATGAGGAATCTCCCCATATTTATACAACCTGGTAAATAACAGATACAATGATACTGTAAATTCATGCCAAAGTTTTCTCCGGTCATTATTACTAATTCTTTCTCTTCCCTGTGCTTTGTTTGTATCCAGTTTGAATAGTTCTTTATCAGTATAATCTAATTTGATTTCAGCATCTGAGGTTACCTGGATGTCATTAGGGCGATTTATCACTCCCTTTATGGATTCAAAATGCTTTGTATAAGATTTTGTAGATGTACCAATAATCTGTTGCGTCAGGGAATAAATTTTAGAATCTTCACACAGTTTATCAATTTGTATGTCTTTACTCCTACCACACCTTTTATATCTATAAAATGGTTTCCTGTTACGCTCAGTATCTTTATATACATTTTATACAATTTTTTTCTTGATCTTGTCTCACATTGTGTTTAATTTGTCTGTTCCCTTTGTTCATTTCAGTTTTCAAAGTTTTAGTTCCACCTCTTTTCCATTTCTTACATTTTTTTGTCTCTTACCTTAATCAAGTATCTTGCTGTTATGGAAATACATCCTCCAGACATTGTGTGCCTAGAACTTAATGTTAAACTTTTTTTTTTTTTTTGCATTCAAATAATTTCTCGTTCAAAACTTTTCACATTGCTTCTGCAATTTTCCATTCAAATCCATCACATTAATTAGTTTTACATAGTGACTATTTTGCTTTCATGTTATTAATCCTCTGTGCACTGGTTTTAGATTTTAGTTTGGCATAATTATCTAGCAATAAATTAACCTTTATAAGCCCATGATCACTGCACATCAACAATGGTAAAATCTGACATGAAGTAACTGTCATTTCTTTAGGAACACACACAATGTCTAGTATGTTCCATTCCCTGGTAGGCTTTTTTCACAAACTGAAGCAACTGTTGCTGAACATACATTGTAAATAATTTCCTTACTAAAGTGGTTGAATCAATATCATACCAGTCTGTTTCTGGTAAATTTAAGTCCCCAGCCACTGCCGTTCTTCCCTCTTGTGTTTCATGCATGAGATGGTATGAATTTGTCTAGGTTGTTAGCACTTGACTTTGGTGGTCTGTACACTCCTACAATTGTTATATGCTCCAGGGTTGTCTTTATTGTCACAGTTACACAGTCTATATTATTGGTGTTCTCATTGAACATGAAATAATCACAGGTCTTATAACTATCTTTAATCCCTATCATAACAGCTCCACCTGAATTTCGTTAGAATGTCTGTTTCAGTAAAAACATTTATACACTGACAGAACTGCTTTCCAGTCACTGCTCTTTAACTATGTTTCACAAACAGTGACAACATCAATTTTATGGGAATGTAGCAAATTCTCCAATAAAAAAAAACTTTTATTATTAATGCTCCTAGCATTGACAACAATCAGAGATGCATCAAATATTGCTGTCTGTGAACTGTTAAATTCCACCTTGCCAAAAATCCTGCCTTATGTTTGTCAAATATTGCAAAATATCTGCTGCAAAAGTTTTATTCCCTTATCTTGACAAGTGTATGCCATCCTGTCTAAACACATGTGCCCAAAATTAGGCTCAGATACTATGTGCATTCTCATTTTTTCAAACTGAACAGGTTTTTTTATGTAGGTATTTACCCAAATATCTTTTTATTCATGGAGACCAGGCAGAAAAATCTGCCCTAACATGTACACAAGCTATTCCAGCTAAGAGGGCTGTAGGTTCCCTAACAGTCAAAGTCCTTGTGGATGAGATTCTTTATATCAACATGAATGTGTATGTGTATATGGGTGCTTTTCAGACTGTTGACATACCTTCATTCTCTGTTTACTTGCTAAATTTAGTATAGGGTTGTGGGAGACCTGGTGCTTATCCCATCAATCATGGCATAAAAACTTATCTTCAGGGTTATCAACCCATTATAGAACACACACACACACACACACACACACACACACACACACACACAGTCATTTATAAAGTCAGTCAGGTGAATGGAATAAAAGGGGACATTAAAGGAGAAGGGAGGGAGGAAAGGAAGGTTCATATAACCTTTGGTTAAAAAAAATGTGCATGACTAGATGTATAAGAGGTAAAATAAATGAATCTAGCATTAGTTTGTATCCAACTGACATATGTAGTAGCTGTGTGTGTGTGTGTGTGTGTGTGTGTGTGTGTGTGTGTGCACCCACCCACCCATGTGTGTGAGTAAGCAAGTGTGTTGGTGGGTGGGTGGGTATGTGTGTGAACAAGTGGAATACTTAGTTCAGTTGCAATTTATTTACACTGAGGAATCCAAAATATTTTAAAACACTGAAAATGACCCTGGTCATAAATGGGGTTCTGTGCTCTACAAGTATTTTTTGGGAATCGCTAACTGGAGAATAGTAAGTTATTTAGTTATTGGCTAAGCACTGGCTTTTCACAGAATACTGCTTCAGAAAACTCAGTGGCATAGTTAATAATCACTAGAATGTTTTGGAAGTCATTACTAGATTTAGCTAAGGAGCACATAAGGGCCATATCTACTGGAAGGATATCTGAATAATATGCTTAGGTATCAGAGGACTTCTGAAACCAGAATGTGGTGCCATATTCTGAAATTCTGGGCAAACTTCACAGAAATTCACAATATCTTTCATTATAACAGACAAATAAAATATAGCTAAGTTTCTGTCTTTGGTTTTGCCCTTTCCTAAGAGTCCAGTCAAGATATGGCTATGTGCCAGTTGCCTCATAAGCATTTTAAAATGTTTTGGAAGAGTTGGTGTATTACTTCTTTGTCTTTATTATACAACAACAAAAAAGTCTCTGGCCCTGATTAGTATATATATCATCCTCCTACTCTACTTTCATAAATCTGTTTGCTTGTCTGTAAAGCTGCCAAATCAGAAACACTTATGTCACTACATTGACATGAAGTAGAGAGTACAGCCTTATCTATGTATACAGGTATATATGTTTCTTCTCCAGTTACATCCATCTCATAATTCTTGCCAGTGGCTTTCTTTGGCTTTTACATTAGTGCGTTCTGTCTTCTTAAATATCTGCTGTGGAGAGACTTTTTCCTGATTAGTCGTTCTGATTTTAACCTCACATTTGTAAGCCTGGGATTCTCTTCAGGTTCTGCGTCTTCACTTACTGAATTTATCACAAAAGAGTTTCAGTATTTGTCTCCAAACAGACATCCTTCATGACTTTAATGGTTGGAACTTCTGAAAATCTCAAAATATCATAAACTGTGGGGTATTCCCCCTCAGAGTCTGTACTGAATAACTTCCCCTAGCCTAACTGGAGTTTTCAAAAAAGACTCAGCAAGAGAGGCTAGTAACTTTTTTTCAGGAGAGACCCAAGGTGATATTTATACTATTACAGGAAATTTGAAAAGGGTATCAGGAAACTTGTCCTACTGTTTTCAATAGGTGCTCTGGTATCTTTTACATCTACCTTAGCTGCACCCACTCAAACAGATGGGTTCTTGGTTTAAAGTCTCATGTTTTAAGCTGATTCTGCTGCTCTCCCCAATTTTTACTAGAAGTATACAATGGGCTAAGTATTCTTAACATTGTGATAAGCTGCTGCACCCCTCCATTTTTATTAACAGTTCATTCAGGTCACAGAGTATCTAGCTGTGCTCTGTCTCCTTATAATTTTCACAGTACCTTGAAGTGAGGGAACCTTTGCACAGGTATGGTATCATTTGTTAAATTAGATACCAAAGCTACAGTATGTGTTTACAGGATCCTCCTCCTTATCTCCATGAATACACCTGACTTCTACCTTATTCTTGCTGTATGTTTTATGTTTGCTGACATAATGGTCATTAATAAGTGTGATCATGCTCCCACTATTTATTAGCCCTTTCAGTTCCTGTGTATCCACCAGTGCTGTACAATTAACTAACTTACTAATTGCACTGAAGTAATATGCTGACTCTGCTACTCTAGAAGTTACTTTATCACATTCCATTAGAGCATCTCCATTACTTGCATGTTGGTTAGAATTTAAATTTTTTATAATGAAGGCATTTCCATTTCCATTCCTAGCATGTTGGTTAAAAGCCACCTTTTTGTTAGGTACAACATTCCCGTTATTAGTCAGTGTTTAGCAATGTGTCCTCCTTCCCACATCAAAAACATATTTCAGTTAATAAGCTTTAAATCAATTTATCAGTGGTCTTCAGGTAACTCTTTAAAGCCCACTTTTAAAACTATCAATGGCTAGAATATTTGTAATTTTACTTTTTGTATTCACTGCTGTTGCAAGCCAATAAGTTGAAAAAACATTATTAAATCAAACTTTTGAGCTGGTAATGTCTTACTTGAATTCAATGTACAGTTATTTAATGCCATTGTGTGTGTTTCAGAAAACACATCAGACATAGCTAGCTGTTCTTTTTTAACTTGTGATGGTCCATACCTTCATGTACATACATTCCTTGTGTTCTTCTGTAAATTATGCAGATAACATTTTGGCCCAAGCAGACTCAGCCCAATTCTCTTGGAAGACATATCTCACAAAAGCAACATAATTTGGTTCAATACATCAACCTTGCTCACTTTGTTTACTGATTATTGGACTAAATGGTGCAGTGGCTATCAGATTCATCAGTTCATGGGAACTGACTATCTGTAGCCCCATAAACATCTCCTGAAGTGCTGCAACATGTTTGCTCATATCTGTACTAGTCTGCACCAAAGTCTCAGTGAGTTTCTTTATTTTACAAAATGTAATAGTTCAATCATAGACCAGAAGATCTGAAAATTCATTCACAATCTCTCTCTCTTTTCAGGTGGTATAAACACTAAAAACAGCAATAGCTCACTCTTCCCAGGTGGGATAATTAACTCAGAAATGTTTTACACTTGCTCCTGAATAAAATCAAACAATACAGTCATTTACATACTGACCAAAGTTTGACTAACAATGAGGCACATTTAATAGACATGATAGTTATTTAGTTTGTGTAGTTTATTCATAGTGAAGAAATCAAAATAAAGTTAATTTTTAACTAAAAATGAAAAACAAGACAGTCTATTACAGTAATCTATTCCTGGAAACTTGCAATTAAAGATCATTTAAAATCTTTGAAAAGAGGAAAATAATTTCTTATGGTCCACAGCCCCAGTATTCCAGTTTAAGTCAAGCTGTCTTCTAGCTGTCATGGGTATGTCAACACATTCCAACTGTCATGGGCATGTTAACACAGTTCAATGCTGTGTGATATTGTATTTATCTTGTTTTAATGATGGTATATGTGTATTATTATACATGTCATATGTGTATTACTATTTGTTTTAATCTGTGTATTTACAGTATATTGTAATATGTCAATTTTTACCTCTGTGTATGCATTTTCTGATCTTTAGTTGTGGAACTTTTTTCACAGGCCCCCACTAAAAATGGATACAATTATCCAGTTGGACTTTCCAGGTAAACAAATATCAGTAAATAAATCCAAAGTTAGACTGCTGGTATTTCTTGAGCAAGTCCATGGCCTGTTTTCTGATACCCCGCAGCTGCTTCTGGTCACATTTTCTATGACTCTTAACCCTTGGTCCTAAAGTTCTTCTCTTTGACAGGAAAATTTCTCTACTACTGTATGTAGGCTTTCAGACTTCTTTTAACCACATCATGTCAGGTGCTCCACTTTTCCTTTGCTTTTACATTGTTTTCCTCTCACATTCTAGTGATTTTCTCTGCAACTATCAAGTCTTTGCCATGCCCACACTGTTTCTGATCTCTGAAATAATCACTATGTATATTACCACTGATCAAATATTACATTGATTAAAGCACACACACACAAACATATAGATATTGGGCATTTTACTAACTGTTCATTTAGTAATAGTTAAGGAATGTCAGGATGGTTAAACAGATTCAGTGAGATTGCACAGTAGTTGGTTGTAGTCTATATTTGCTTTGTCCACTGTTCAGTGATAATAGAGTTGCTATACTAAAGTAGCTGGGAGTGTGGAGAACCAGAGGGACCCTGCAACACTACTCTCCAGTAAACTCTTAGCAATCACAACAAAGTCTAATAACTCAGTAGGTGTCTCAGTATATTCCTAATACTTATCTAAACTCTCGAACACCATCCCAGCATACCTAACAAAACTCATCAAACCCTCCACTTTTAAACCCTTAATAAAACAAGGCCTAAACCACATGTGATCATGCACATGATCAGGTCACCTAGTTGACTCCATTTTTTATTTCTCATCTCATAACGCGCCCTATCCCATTATAATTGCTGTCCCGTTATAAGCAATACACATTTATACAACTCATCTTCAATTACCTTCCTGTATTAATTCCCACTTTTCATTTCAGTTTCTTTCTGACCTTCCCACTTTATCCATCCCTTTTAAATACTATCCACAACTCTCTTATAACCAGGTTCTATGTCAGTATGTAAACTAGTATCTTACCCCACTTTCATTGGCTCATTAGCAACAGAATGTCCCCCCCCATCTCCTAGTTTTAACTATTATCTACCTACTGACTAATGTTCTCACTCCTTACCTCAATTTTATTTATTCCTAAAACACACATACATGCGTGCACGCACACACACACACACACATTGGAATCTTCCTTACCAGTTTCTTATAAGTCATATTTAATATATGCTTGTCATATATATCATGTATGAACTGTTTGCATACTAAATTGTATAAATCTGGAATTTAATATCATGTATAATGTCACCAATGAAGACCTGAAAAACGACCACAGGTGGCAAGACATATCCAAGGAACAAAATATAATCCACAGAGACAAGTTTTTATGAATTAAAACTTGTCTCTGTGGATTATATTTTGTTCCTTGGATTTCCCTTGCCACCTGTGGTTGTTTTTCAGCATTTTTTGCAGTTATTTTTTGCAAGTTTGTTAGTCACCAATGAAGACCTACCTGTTTCATATTTTTATAGTGTGACAACTTAACAGTTACCTGTTTGTACCTAGACGTTTTTAAAAAAAATATTTGTCATGAGTATCTTAAATGCATCTGCTGAAGTTGGAAATTTTCTCCACAGGCCTCTGTTGAAAATGGGATTTGCCTAGTCAGACTTTTCCAGTCAAAAAAAAGACAACTAAATACATGCAACATTTATTTTATTTTTTTTATTAAATGTAGATGGGACAGATCCCCCATGTACAGGGTGTTTTTTTTCTATTTTTCCTCATTTTAGATGAAATTAGTTTAATGGAAAATGCCTCATTTATTAGATTTTGCGATGAAACCTAATATACTCATGTATGTATATAAGCATATGACAAACGATCAATGCATTGTTTGATCATTAGTGATCGAAAACACAGGAAAAGCTGATCAAAACATTAAACCAGAGTTTCATTTTCTGATCGGTCAAAAAGTCCTACCATTAAATACAGGCATCATTTTTTTGAATAGTGGTAGTATTATGGAAATGTTTTTCTGTAAGGTAAGTAATTGGTCTGGGGTAGGCGTCAGGGTTACAATAAGATTAGTATGCATTAGTAAGGTAGGTAGAGGGTCTTCTACCAAAATATATATGTATCTATATATATATATATATATATATATATATATATATATATATATATATATATATACATACATACATACACGCACACACACCCATTAATTTGTAACTTTAACAGTACTACCCTCCATCTTATTATATTTTATACAATTGATAACTTCTTGCCTCTTTTACCTATACCTTATACTACTATCTTCACTATACAGTTCCCTAACTTTTCTTTCTCCCTTTTGCTTCTTCCCTATCCACACCACACACTTTACTAATAAACACATAAGTTTCTATCTACTTTCCCTCTCCTGTAATTCCTCTCCTCTCCACTCTTAGTCCTGTACCATAAGGTATATATACTAAATACATTATAATTAACAAAAATGATTTAACTATCAAGCAGAATCATACTGATCTGAATCATATAATTGTAAAGGCCACACCTCTCGTGTATATAGTCTCCTTAGTAATAGCTAATGACTGTAATTAATGTGCAAGTATGTTTCATCTAATATATGTAAAAATAATGTGCTATCCATTCTTCTATATTCTTTCTTGTATGTGAAAACATTCATTGTTGCTCTGTAATAAACTAATGTAACATGCTAATTGTCTCTGGAGCTTTTCTCCCTGGGCCTGCGCTGAACATGGGCATTCACCCAGTTGGACTTTCCTGGTAAATGTCAAATAAATATATGTTTGCATGCATGTCAAGTGTCTTAAATGTCAAAAGTTCAAGCAGTAAAACTTTTAAAAGGATTTTTTGAATTTGAAAGATTAAAACAGGGGACCCCCACACCCTGTGCGACCATCTCTGAGATAACATTACAGAAGCAGAATGGCAAACCCTTTTTCTCAGTGTACCACAATCTCACAAACCCAAATACAGGCAAAATTCAGAAACTGAATTTTCAAATTATTTCACCAGTATTTCAACAACTCGAACTTTTGATAGTTTAAGCACTTGACAGTAACCCATATATGGATGTAACAGTAAACCATGATTGTATCTCCTTCATTAAAATGGACATAATCTGAATGTCTGAGGAATTCCAGATTAATGAAGCAGAAAAAACACTTATAACTTTCTAAATAAAGAAGGCAGTTTGGCTTACTGTTGCATTTTTTTAATAGTAGTTTTATAGTAGTGCACTGTGGTTCCATTAGAGTTAGAATGTTTCTTTTATCATGGAACGTTAAAAGCAGCAGATATACCTTACCTAGAAAGCAGCATTATTTATTATACAAAAAAATAAAAACAAAGCAGGCCTTTCTCAAACAAAAGTCTTAAGGCTGGCAATAACCTAACAGATACTATTTTCAAAACAGCTCCACATTGCAAGGTTGCAGTCACCTCCAGTAAGTTTTTCTCTCTCTTTCTTTCTCTCTCTCAGTAGTTAAAGACTTTATTAACAGGAACCAATTCCAGCTTCCTTCTGGTATCTTCTCCCAGTTCGCTCAGAACTTCATAAGTTCATACTAGGCCATTGATCCAGTGGATCATCTATAGTCTAACTAAATCTCCCTTACATTTACCCTGATATGAATTAATACCAGAACCTGACCTAGTTTCAGCCTTTTTCTACAAAATCTAGGGGGGGGGGGCACAACAGGGGTGTAGTTACAATAACGCATCCAGCCATACAGGTTACACTTAAAAATGTGTCATGAAACTATCCCACTTAACCACTAAGGGGAGTCTGTTCTACAAAAGAAATATTCTCAGTGACAGATATCTCGCCAATAAGTCCTAGTTATCTTTTGGTGGGAGTTTAGGTCTCTTGAACAGCTTTTTAGAGTTGTATATGTTTTGTGGATGAAGAATGGATTGCTCATAAGTGCAAGTGCATGCAAGACTGATACGGAATAAATACCTTGTAACCTCCTTCCATTTCCCCTGTTGCCTTGAAAACTGCACAGGTAGAGGTGGCTGACCATGGGTGTCACTCTAGGACTTGGATGCAACTTCATAGGTAGGTATTAGGCTATTGGCCGTAGGGCCTATATAAGCCTAGCCAAAAATGTACCCTGGCTTTTGCCACCTAAGAAAATTATTTTCCTGTGCCCCTGTCGAGCAGAGCCACAGAAGTGATCCCGGGGTGAATTTTCTATCTCCCATGATGAGGCTTGGCAGGCATTGAAATGGAACCGAGTGAGAGCACTTTAAAGTGGCTAGAATAACTAAAGGAGAATGCCCCTTGATTTTCTTTGGAAAGGAAATACTGTGGTCTTTTGACCTGGGTGAGATACCTAGTCAGGTATATAACAAAGTTGCATTATATTCTATTATGGTCGGATAAGGGGGAATAATGGGGAACAATGACTTCCTTGGCTCTACAAGACTTGCCCTTGGTGATTAGTACGGTTGCATAAAAGGATTTCCCAAAAGTTGTGGTTACATGGCGGTCAAAGAATAGCTCCTTACCAGTGGTGGCACCCAAGCCCTTAATGACCAAGTCATTTTTTTAGGGGATATCACCTATGCAATAGGAGCAGGATTGCCCAAGTTTGCCAAAGGGTACAAAGTTACATTTTTCGCATTAATTTTGAGGGTGAGGTCCAAGCACCTCTTGTTAGCATAAGTTAGGACCTCCTTAAGAATATGTATGTCCTCTAGGGTATTTGTGATTACAGATGAAAGCACTAATTGTGGTTGTTTTAGTAAATAACGTTGGATTGGTAGCCATTTCTGGGTCCTGTAGCTTTTTATTGTGGATTTTACAGTTTGTGGGTGGTGTTTGTGAATGCTCACTGTATTAAAGAAAAAAAATCATATTTAAAGTAAGTGTTTGATTTACAACAATACCATTACAGTTCTTTGTCACATTTACATCAGTATTTCCATTCTTTTATATCACTTGCATTTCACCATTTTGCATGCTATGCTACAATTGAACCACCCAGCTTTATCTACAAACCTATGGTTCCATACCTATTGGATGGCCTATAAGCCCATATATGCCCGAGATATTCATCCACATTATAGTGGCTTGAGTTAAGCTAGTATCATACATTAAATAGCTATAGCCCTTTTAATGTGGTTCTTGCCTTCTCCATTCTTTCTAATATTTCTTTGGTCCTAGACCTTGAGTAATTGTCCATGTCTGAAATGTTTTTCAGCCTCTTCAAATCACTATAGACCTCAATGGCTCCATTAGGTTTTAGGATCAACACTATGCATCTATTACACTCATAGGTTCATATGTTTATAGGTTTATACATAAGTATTAGGCTAGCTGCCCTTGAAGACCCCTTTAAGCCTAGTCAGTTCCCCCTTTTGTGCTCAAATCAACTAGTCTCATTTGATTAGAGATGGCCTTTACCCATCTCATGGTCAATAATTATATATTACCCCAAATGAGAATAACTGAGATCATATAATACATAATTTGAGGGGATATGTGCAAGGGATACAGCATTTAAGAGCTTCTTCTGTCCATTAGTAGTACGGGAGCAGTCCAGTTGTAAATGTTCTATTTCCCATCCATAGAGCCAAGTTGCATTTGAATATGGACATGGGTGAACTTTGTTTTATGTGGATGGGGAGTCTCTTCCACAGCAGCAGTATCCTCTGTGAGATATACCTGTCCGTCCAAACCACTCTGTTGATGTTGCAGATGAGGTTTAGATCCCTACAGTGAGTATTTCTGAGCCATTTGACTTGCTGATGTGCAGTAAATCCATCAGTACTGGATTGGAGGATGTATTGTATGCCATATGTAGGTCACCTCTTATCAGTCTGTAGGATACTGGGTATAGTGACAGGGCTTTCAGTTACTTCCCAACTCCCCCACTGTTGATATATTATAGGTTCATAGGTGTTTACTAGGCTAATGATTACAAGAGCCTTTTAAGCGTAGCCATGCATTCCAAATCTCTGACAAATTCTGATACCCTTGATAAGTGTAAGCATGGGCCTGGGAGATGAACCATTTGCAAGTTACTTGTGTCCATTGGAGACATAGGTGCCAAACCAAGGATGAATTTCTGGTTTCCCATCCAATTGTCCAAGTTGCACTTGAACTGGGTTAGGGAGGAACTCTCCTTCACATAAATGGGTAACCTGTTCCACAGATGGGGTAGTCTCTGGAATACATACCTATCTCTCCAGCAGGTTCTATTTATATCAGAGGCAAGTGTTAAGTCTTTAGAACGAGTAATTCTTGTGCTGCTTGTTTTGTGAATATGCAGGAGGTCCATCAGAGTGGAATCTGACAGTGCCCTGTATGCCAGGCATAGATCTTCCCTCAAAAGCCTGTAGGAGACAGAATACAGGGATAGGGCCTTGAGGCAGTCTGCATAGGAGATTTTACTTATGTCCTGTATTCTTTTACTAAGGAACCTCTGTCAACATTCCAATTGTTGGTTACGCCTCGTTATGCATATACCAAAGGGGGCATTGTGCCCAACGATAGGTCTGATGAAGCCATTTCTTTACTTCTTCCTGTGTAGCCTTTCTCTGTGAATCTGGTAAATTGTAAGGTTTTAAGTTAACATTTTTTTACATTTAAATTACCTTTAAAAAGAAAAGTTAATACCAGGCTACAACTCTTACCGCACTTTTTGGCCACTAAACCAGGACTGAAACACTAAAGGTGGAGGAGTGTCAATATTCACCAAGGATATTCACACCACCAGGCTAGTTGCCCAACACAATGTGTCTGAAATTCTCCAGGTGCAGCTAACACTAGGAAGACTGCAATCCAAATTGTAGCTTGCTACAGATCCCCCACCATACCCCAAGATTCTCACTACACCTTTCTAAACATACTGGAAAATATTAAGATAGAACCAAACACCCTAATACTGGGTGATTTTAACTACCCTGCCGTTAACTGGGAAAACTACTCATGTACCAACACCTTTGCCCAACGGTTCTTGGAATTCATAAATTCCAATGCCCTGGCTCAACTAATCCATAGTTCCACCAGGGGCTCCAATATCCTAGACCTGGTCATTACCAACATGGGAAATCGATGCTCCACACCTATGGTCACCCCCTCGTTAGTCAGGTCTGACCATAAGCTAATCACCCTTAACATCCACATCCCACCCCCACCCCCCAGTAAGGAAGCCTCCATAAAAAACTTCTCCAAAGCCAACTTCATGCTACTCAAGTCAGAAGTGACAAACGTCATGACACCCACACAGATGGGAACTGAAAGTTCAACTGCTGAATCCTACACTAAGGCACTGTACGAGCACATCCACTCATGCATGAATTGTGCCATCCCAAATAGAACCAAGATGCTCTCATCCAAAAATAGGAAGCCAATCTGGCGGTCCCCTGCCATAAACAAACTTTACAACAAAAGGAAGAAACTGTTGCAGAAAAGAGGAAAATCCCAGGATGCAAAAAACTCCCTTACCAGCCTCAGTAAGAAGCTGAGATCCCTCATAAAATCCTCCAAAGCTAGTTACGAAAATAAAATTGCCAAAGATAACCACAAGGCATTCTATAACTATGTCAAGAATCTAAATGGCAATGTTCAGATCTGCTCTGAGCTAAAACAGAATGGCATTAAATATACTGATCCCAAGGATATTGCCAATATCCTGGCAGATCGATTCAGTGCCAACTTCACCCCCCTCTCACCCCCTAAATGGCCCATCTCAATACCGGATGATTGCCAAATTCCGGTAATAACGGTCACACAGGTAAAAAACGCACTCTCCAAAGCTAAGAATACAGCATCCATGGGACCAAATGACATCCCGGGCTGTGTACTACATGAACTACGATATGAACTGGCACCTCACCTGAGTGTCATGTTTAATCATAGCCTCATCTCAGGTTTCGTGCCCACTGAGTGGCGCAGAGCTACAGTTATCCCACTCCACAAGGGGGGATCCACCTTGGATCCCAGAAACTACCGTCCCATCAGTCTGACAAGCCTTATCTGCAAGGCCATGGAGCGTATTATCATGGAACTTATAAACAAAGACATTGGCAACATTCAAACACTGGACCCCACCCAGTTTGGGTTCGTGAAGGGCCGATCTTGTCTCCTGAACCTGACTGACTTCTTCAAATCAGTCTCCAGAGCCATGGACAAGGGTAAGGTGGTCCACACAGCCTATCTAGACCTTGCCAAGGCCTTTGACACCATCCCCCACTCTGGAATCATAGATAAACTTACTAAGCTGGGCATTAATCCCTATGTCATCCAATGGGTTGCTAACTGGCTTACTGATAGAACCCACACTGTAAAAGTAGCCGACTCCAAATCCAGCTCCAGACAAGTGACAAGTGGAGTACCTCAGGGTTCAGTCCTGGGACCGCTCTTGTTTGGCATCTACTTCTCTGAAGTACAGGCCAACACTAAGGGACACTGGCTAACAAAGTTCGCAGATGACTGCAAACTGGGAGCCATTATTGAATTCCCAAATGATGTGGATACTCTACAAAAGGGCCTTACAGAAACAGATGCTTGGTGCCAGAGCCATGGGCTCAAGCTCAATGCCAAGAAATGTATAGTTATCCCCTTTGGGAAAAAACATGTATCTGTGAATTACCATATAGGTGGCACTACACTAAACACGGAAAGTGTGATAAGAGACTTAGGGACACAGGTGGACAGTGGTCTCACCTTCGATAACCACATCGCCACAACAGTCAGGAAATCCTTCTATGTGGCACACCTCATCACCAAGGGCTTTTCATCCAGAAAAAAGGAGGTCGTTGTCCCACTGTACTCATCCCTCATTAGACCCATTATAGAATACAACACCCCATTTGGTATGTACCTCTCAAGACATCTGCAACAACTGGAAAGGCCGCAGAAATACCTCAATAAAAGAATCACAGGCCTAAAGCAGATGCCCTATGCTGACCGCCTTAAAAAACTCCAGCTATACTCTGTCGCATATCATCTACTCAGAAGCGATCTCTGCTTAACATACAAGGCCATGTCAAACCCAGAGCTGTTGGACATGCTACACTTAAAGAAATCCCAATCCCTCAGAGCCACACGCTCCAGGGATCTAAACCTTGTCATCACAATAAACAAAACATGCTGGAGGGATAGGTTCCTGACCCAGAGACTCCCCAGACTCTGGAATAGATTGCCCATACATGTCAAGCAGAGTGCCTCTTTGGCCCTCTTCAAAAGGAACCTTGACGATTGGATGGGAGAAAGGAAATTCACCCCAGGGATCACGTCAGTTGCCCTGCTAGACAGGGGTCCAGGGAAGTAAATAGTGTGGGAAGAAATAGCCAGAGTATTGTTATGGCTAGGCTTGTATAGGCCCTAGGGCTGATAGCCTAGTACCAACCTATGAACGTATTAGGGTTATCCTGTCTCCCCAAAACTGAAATATTCCATGGTCATTTAGGAAAATGGCAAGTATTTCTACATATTTGAATGAAACAGACATTTGTCTACATCAGAATGTTCTAGATCAGCTGTAATGCATGCACTACTCCATGTTTTGTCTAAAGTGCTTTGCTTGGAGGTTTCTGCCTTAGTTACACTATTTACTTTTGTTAGTGAATTCACTTATTTTTGTTTTTCAGAAAGACACACCATTGCCTGTGAATATCCTTTATCCTGCCCATTAGAGTGATATTTTAGTGCACTACTGAACTATAACTCTGGCTTTCACCTGAATACTTTACAACACATGAAAATGACTGCATCTCAACAGTTTCAGACTTGGTGCAGCTATCATAACATTTAACTTGGTACTTTCTTGTTTTACTGCACAGATGCTGCTCTGCAAAATTAATAGTCACACACTGTCTAAAGTTTCTATACCCTTGCTGCCAACTTTTTTTGGAAACTGTCTTGCATTTTCACATGTAACCTATGAAATTCTGTGCTTTTTGCACTACATATTTTGTCACTTACTTCAGCTAGAATTCTCAGGTGTGATCCATTGCATGAAACAGGGTGATTACTCATTTTGGATTCCACCATCCTTCCTTTCTGATTCTGACTTACTACTCTGACGGATAATTTTCACTAACTACACAAGCTATCTGCTTTCTCTGTGCTTTTGGTCAAAACATGAAAGCAGATTTAGAACCCTGCTCTTGCCTTTTACTGTAGTCTTACCTCCTCTGTGGAAGCCATTTTGTTACTCTAAGCATAAGTAAGAAGTAGTAACATCTTGTCTAGCTTCTTCCCCTACAACTCTAGATGTTCTTCCCTTGTTCTTCTCAGTGTCATCTTCCCGCTGTGCCTTTGTAAAGGTTAAGCAACTTATCTGATGATCAGTTAACTGTGGAGTTTCCTCAGTTTGTTGTGATGTAGAATGTTTTGACGTTTCTTGTACCATCACACACGTAAAGGTCTTGGTGTCCAACTCTTCTTCTAGTAAAGGCAATTCATACTGATATTCCTTAGTCTCATTTGCTAACTTTGCTTTATTTAATTTTGCTGCGTCCCTTTATTTAAAAACCTGATACATATAATGTTCTTCATTTTGCCCAGAGGTCCTGCATATTTAGATGAGCATGAATATGATTAGGTCTCTGTTCAAGGTAATCTCCTCTTTTTCTGTCCTTATGTTGCTTTCACGTTGTTTCAGGTTTAATGACCACCACCCCCTCATTTCCTTTTCCTTCTTAATGTTTATTTATAAGTTCATAGGTAGGTACTAGGCTATCTGCCCGAAGGCATTTATAAGCCTAGCCAGAATGTGTTGGCTTTTGCCACCCCCTTAGATTAGTTCCCTGTGCCTCTGTTCAGCAAAGCCACATTCTGAAAAGGGTAACTCAGGCCACCTTTAATTTTCAGTTCTACTGTTTACCTTAATCACAGATAACTCCTGTTAGAGTCTCCCCTTATCTGACTTTTCAGTCTTGCACAGACAGAAATGGGTGTAGAATTTTGGCACGATACTTTCTACCTTTTTAACTACCCGAATGAAGTCTAAAAAGTTTTCCCTCTTCAACATTCACATTTATTTTAGAATTCTCCATTTTATACACTTTCTGTTTTAGCATGACAGAACGTTTAGAATTCTGCTTCTGGTATAAATTTCATACTAACTACACTTCTTTAAAATATACACATTGAGTGTTCTTTTCTCTTCTGTTCTGCTATTCACATATACTCCCTGCTTTCCAAAATTTTCAGGCCTCAGTGGTACCTCTAAGCTCTTATTTACAACATTTTCAGTCTGTAAAGAGGCGTTAACTCTGTGCTGTGCAACAGTTTCAGTGTGCAATATTTTACTATGTAGCTCTCTTCCTTAAACCAGCTCTGCTTTTGTA